>NW_004797539.1:326913-328571 GCF_000002075.1 Aplysia californica | reverse complement strand
AGAGAGAGAGAGAGAGAGAGAGAGAGAGAGAGAGAGAAGGTATAATATACTGGCAAGAGATAGGAATGGCAAATCTTTCTAAAATCAATAAGCAATGCATTCCTACTAATGCATTTGTACTTTTACAAACAAACAGTTCCACGTCGATGGCTCCAACTTACCCGCAGCTGCGGCCACACAAGCAGCAAGGAATACAGGAACAAAGGCGTTCATGGTGGAGCAAAGAGGTGGGGTCTGTGGACAAATACAGTTTAGTCAAGGCGATTGATCTTAACTATTGTTTTCGTTTTAGAAATTTGTCATTGGTGCTTACATCTTTGTATTGGCTTTGGAATATGACTTTCAAGGTTTACCGTAGACTCGTTTCAAGTTATTCTCTTCATACAATAACTTAATAAGCAAATCTATATCATGGTAGCTTGCAAAGTGAATGAACACAGCATAGCAATTCTGTGTACCGTTACACTTCTAGAATAATGCACATTACCTGAAAAAAACCCCACTCACCAAAGATAAGGTGACGGTGTGCATGCGCAGAAAATTATTTTATTTTCCCCTACCCCAAAATCGGAGTAAGCAAATAGAACACTTTTTTAATCTGATTTCAGAATACAGTATCAACTGACGACCAAATATAAACATTGCTTATTATTCTTAATAATCGAAATCGTGTGATTTATTTTAAAAAGTAATAGGTTGTCTCCTGGCAATGAGTGGCAATAGTCTTTCTGATTTTGATTTCAGACATAACATTGAGTAAAATCATTTTCAGCAATACTTTGCAACAAGTTGTACAATTTCTACTACACGCATCACCATTACACTGATCAAAATTTACAATACACGTTTCAGTTTATTCACAATTTTTAATATGCAGCTGTACTGCCAAAATAGCACAGAGAATATATTTATTTATTAAAAAAAGATATTTGGGACAATTTTAAGCTGAACTACTCGTATTTGAAGTCATGAATAGGTGTGGCGCAATCAAATGTTATAGCAATGAATAGTATCTAGCTGTTGGCCAGGGTGAGAACGGTAGACTTACTTTGATAGAAGGTGAGAATGCCAAACAAGGAAGTCCCTCAGGCTTGCTGGTGATGAACTTGTTTTAGAGCAGGAATCCGAGTTGTTTCTGCTTGTTGAGAACGCTGTTTATAAAGAAATCTCGGCACGAGTGGGAGGGGCCAATTTGTCAGACGAATGTCCTCATGTTCGCACATCATCACATGATGCTTGTCTGCTCTCTACGGCTGCCACTCGTTAATCTTTTCCTCTTTCTTCCTCACATACCAACAACCCATCCATCCTTCTTTCACACCCCCCCCCCTTCCTCTTCCCCTTCCCCACCTTTCTCATTTTTCTCTCTCTCTGCCTGTCTGTCTCTTCCTGTCCCAAACTAACCCAGTTCTACCGTCTGAGCTTTCTGTCCGCACGTTCACCTCGATCTAAGTCTTTTGCTTGCGTAATGGTAATGGGCCATGCTTGTTTACAAAACCTTGTAGGCCCACTTTAAATGCTTAAGTTATCAAAATTGACTTTCCCTGTTTTACAAAACAAGTGCGTGTACATAGTTTACTTTATTTATTCATTTTGTTCACAATAATATGATGAGTTATGAATGAAAAGACGGGAAGGGAGATGGGGTGGGTGGTTGG
>NW_004797539.1:318116-326118 GCF_000002075.1 Aplysia californica | reverse complement strand
GGGGTGAGAGAGATAGAGAGAGACAGAGACAGACAGACAGACAGAGACAGACAGACAGACAGACAGACAGACAAAGACTGAGAGAGACAGAGAGCGATAGAGACAGAGACAGAGACAGAAATAGAGAAAGAGATAGAAACAGAGACACACTTCATGAATAGGGAGAGAAACAGGCAGATAGACAGAGAGACAGAGAGAGAAAGAGAGACAGACATACAGACAAAGACAGAAATAAACAAATAAAGAGAGAGAGAGAGAGAGAGAGAGAGAGAGAGAGAGAGAGAGAGAGAGAGAGAGAGAGAGAGAGAGAGAGGGATTCAGAGACATAAACACACTTCCGTGTACGTGTCCTCAAGGTTACAAACATTGCTGTAAATGTTGTAGTAGTAGTGCGTACAATGGGAGTAGGCCTACTCCGCCCCTCCCACACCGTCATGCTGCATACCAAACAAGACAAAATGACAAATGTCTCTCGACTACTACTGTCCGTCACGGATATGAATGATCCCACCTGGACCTGAGAATCTGTTGCCTTTGTGCGTTATGGACTTATGTATGTCTATACCAATTGTTATGGCTTACTTATCCAGCTTGCCTGCTGACGTCAGCTTCCGTTAATAAGCGACAAACACACGCAGGCACTGAAGAAATGGGCTGGGTCGTGATTTTCGCTCTTGATGAGTTGACGTATTACTGTCGAGGCCATCACACAGGTTTGTTGTTATGATAGCTTGATGTTTTTGACATTGACCTGATAGTGCATAACCTCCCCCCCCCCCCCCCCCCCCCCCCCCCCCCCCCCCCCCCCCCAACCACTTTTCCTCTTCCCAATCTGATTATTGATCTGTTTCCTCAAGCGAGTGACGTGATGGTACTGTTGGGAGGTCTTTCCTGCTTATTGTTCATATTATTACTATGCGGCTATTAATCTTATGTTGATGACATTGTTTGCACTAGATGAACATTATTATGACTGCACGTTTCCCTGTGTACCTCCAAACCATTGTCTGCTCTCTGTTCGATGCCCGCCTCCTCCTCCTCCTCTGACATCACTCGCTGCACCGTCTCTTGTTTCTCACCCACTTCCGTTTCTACCTTCGCCTTCCTACTAACCTGCTATTGAAACAATCTTTTGCGTAACAGAGTACATGTACGTCTCTGTTAGATCTAACTCAATTTTTATTGTGTTTTCCCCTTACACTCCATCATCGTTCTGACTTCTATCTAAATATCTCCAGTTTTGTCCTGATTTTCAACAGATATGTGAGCGGGTGATATGAGCAGGGAATAGATTCTTCTTCTTCTTTTTCCTAATTATTCTCATATGGATGTTTGTGCCATGCACGCCCTGCCCCCTCCACCCCCTACCCCCTCATTCAGACTAACCTACGGGGTCAGTGCGCTCCACTTTGACTCAAACATACTTCTCTCTCCCTTTGTATGTCTATACATATACATATGCTTAAAATATCTATCTATCTATCTATCTATCTATATATCTATATATCTATCTATCTATCTATCTGTCTATCTATCTATCTATCTATCTATCTATCTATCTATCTATCTATCTATCTATCTATCTATCTATCTATCTATCTATCTTTCTATCTATCTATCTTTCTATGCACGTGTGTGTGTGTGTGTGTGTGTGTGTGTGTGTGTGTGTGTGTGTGTGTGTGTGTGTGTGTGTGTGTGTGTCTGTGGTGTGTATTGCCCTTGATACACTCTAATGGTTTTCAACAAACACGAAAGCATAGTTTCTAAAACCAGAGGCAATCCCCATCCTTTTCACTCACGACGAACACATTACTTAGATGAACAACAATTTATGCAACATCATAGGATTAAGATTAATTACACGTCACCAGGGTTGTATTTATATCGTTTTTGCTTTTCACGTTGAGAAACTGGGAAATGTCATGACTGACCAATATTCCCCAACCGTCAACAAGTTTCGTAGGCCTATAAGGGTATTCCCGGAGTTGACGTCATTGGGGACTATTCAGCGGCAGTGACAAATGAGTCTTTGGCCAACTTCTTACAGCGGGACAAGAAACAATCACGGCGCGCATGACGACAAGGGGCAACTACTGCGTTGTTGCAGTACTGCAGGCCGGGAGTGAGAGAGTCGTTGGTATACCTTCAGATTTAGATTTAGACCGAGTCGTGTGTAACCAGCAAGACTTCATCAATCATAAAATATATCTAGAGTAAACAGAATATGCAAATAGATCCACCAAGACAAATTGTTGTACGTGCTAAAACAATAGTTTATGGATTTTTTTGAAAGGTTAATTACAACAATAATAAATTATAAAGGATTGCTTTTTTTTAAGAACACCTCGACACAATAAAGATCAGTTAGGAGGCCAGCTGCTCCTACCCTAACCTGCCAGAACCAAACCGTTCACCTTAGGATACAGTATCCATATGAAAGTCAGAGATTTTGGATTTACCCCTAGAGGGAACCGAACTCTCACGTCTTCTGTAGGGTACACCACAGACACTGGTGTTTACAACAAAGGCGACCCAAAGAAAAGTCCCCCAAAGCATACAAACAAACAAACAAACAAAACAAGCAGAACAAACGAATCAAAACAGCAACATCCAACCAAAGCAACAAGAACAACAACAAACAAACAACAAAACAAAATACCAACTCACACACACACACACACACACACACACACACACACACACACACACACACACACACACACACACACACACACACACACACACGCGCGCAAAGACCACTGGAAGATTTATGGGTCAACGCTAACATCACTCGCAATGGTGAAGGAAATACGATTACAGGTTGTTTTACAAACCATGGACAAAGATACTGCGGGTGGAAATAGCAATGGGTGTTTCAGTTTTGAAAACCACAGAAAATTGCAATGACTGTTAATTGAAGGATCTTGCCCCCCCCCCCCCCCCAAAAAAAAAAAGAAGAAATAAAAAAGAAATTTAAAATAAAATTGCACAACTTCTACAGTATAAATCTTTGAAACTTAGCTTTCCCACAGCATCACATCACAACAGCTGAAGTAGCACAGGTGGTCAACTGTAGACTTTTTAAAAAGGTGCAATACATGCACAATTAGATTATTCTACTATAGTTGTAAAGGCTAACAACGTCAGCTACCAGCTTGCTCCACTCTTCAAACATCATAACATCCCCATTGAGACCAAAGCCAAGCTCATTAACTCTATCTTCATCCCCACCTTGACCTACCAGTGCCAGACATGGGCCCTGACTAAAAGTCTGGAACGTAAGATAACCACCTGCGAGAGGAGATGTCTAAGGAGAGCCGTCAACAAAACCAGACGGGACATGGTCAGAAAAAACAAGATTAGAGAAATGGTGGGAACAACACCTGTCCTCCACTACATCCAAAGGTAAACAATCAGGTGGTTTGGACATCTCACACGTATGGCACCTAACCAGCTTGCCAGTAAAGCCTACTACAGGAAAGTGTCAGGGTACAAAGCAAGAGGAAGACCAAGAAAGACCTGGATCCAGGGTGTGAAGGATACTCTGAGAACATTCAATATTCCACCCAGCCAGGCCTTCAAACTTGCTAGAGACAGGAAGCTTTCTCCCCTCGACGCCCTAGAGGTACAAGAGGACGGATAAAGTAAAGTAAGTACTGTAGTTGTGAGATTTGCCTCAGTATGAAGTTTTTCAAAAGTGTCTACTGACGCCACAATTGCTGTTGTTGTTGCTCTTATTGCTGCTGTTGTTGTTGCTGCTGTTGTTGATACTGTTGTTTTTGCTGAAGATTTGAATAAAAAAGTGGAAAAAGAATGTTATGAAAAGGGCGACAGGGGTTAGTATGAAGGTGAAGGTAGAAAAGGAAGTAGGTGAGGAACAAGAGACGGCGCAGCTAGTGATGTTAGAGGAGGAGGAGGAGGAGGATGAGGAGGAGGAGGAGGAGGAGGAAGAGGAGGAAGAGGAAGAGGCGGGTGGGGCGGAGGAGAAGAAGCAGGTTTTCAACATTTGAATATAGAAATAGTAGGAATAATTTCGGGCTAGATGAAAAGTTTTCCCTTCTTCTAAAAAGACAACTCTCGAAGACAGTATCCCATACAAAACACAACATCTCTTCTTAGGGAATTGTAAATCCATATCAATTACAATAGCTCACTCTAATGCAAGAGTGAACACGTACCAAAGTAATTCTGTCTGAGATACCGTCCTCTACACCCCACACCAACGAAACGCGAAAATATAGTACATGTACATTTGTACATGATTTCACGCGAGATAAACGTTACTTGAAGACATGTATTATGTTCCCCCTCGTCCTCTGTCTCGTTTTCCTTTCTCAGTCCCCTCAGTTTCTCCTTCTCTCCATCCTTCGCCCTCTTTCTCCTTGGCACCGCTACTATGACCAGAAGTCTTGCACAATAACTATTCTCCCAAGAAAGAAACCGGTTTATTATTTATTGGTTATTGAAGGCTTATAACGTCGCATAACTGCCACCATAACTTTGAAAGACAACCTCTCACTTATGGCGACATCACCTTAGTTAGACCCGAAAACAAGCATATGCATTGAAAAATCACGCATTTTTGAAATCCGAAACCACCAGAGCTTACAACTCAACTACCTTCCATGTTACGTGCACAGAAATAATCTAGCCTAACTAAAATAAGTTGGAAAGCAGCAGCGCAGAGAAAACATCTTGCTTTAGGATGAGGGGGACACACATGCTTTTTGTCAGCTCCTGCCGATATGGTGCCCTCCTTGCTTCTGCTTTGTTTTGTCTGATGCTCATACTAGAAATAATTATACTGAACTACGAAGACTGCAACCTTGCCTCTGTTACACGAATGGATGAGGATCGAAAAGATCTCGGAATAAGAATTTCAGACGATACAATACAAAGATTTAACGCGTGTGCTGGCGTTAGTGACCTTTTGAAAGTCGACGTCAGTGCTCAAGATGCGTATTCCAGATATATTTGCAGGGATATCATTCCAAAGAGAGATATTTTATGTGCGATGTATCTACGCCAGATGGGCTATGATGATGGACACAATTCCTCCTGTGCGTACGAAGGAAACTTGCCGAAAACGGTGTTTTTTGTCGTGTTTGGAGGTTACACGTTTCGGTTTTTGGATTATGTAACCACGGTGGCAGCCAAGAAATTCATTAAACCGAAGGCGATTTACTTTGTGGGTGATAAACCTCCTCTTGGTAGCTGGTGGAACCAGGCACTGAAAGATGTTGAGGGTGTCAGGTAGGAGGAGAGAAGCGAGGGAATGGTAGGGGGGGGGGGTATCCCTGTGTGGTCTCCGTCTGAAGCTTATTTTTCCAATGTTACTACAATGTAACGCCATTAAATATTATGCGTCTTGGTGAAAAATTATTTCCCCTTCTACTCTGGGCTAAGTATGTAAAGACTTTCATGATGGATACTGAACTGGGCTCAGCACAAATGTTTTCTCTCGTTTTTTCCTAAGTTGCATGCATCTTTGTGCCACTGTTGCTCTAAAACACGTGCAGTTATTTCACCTGGCTGAGTATAGGTTTCAACTTGTATTTTATTACCATTGTTTATTCTTGCCTATGCACAACATCTGTGGCTACACATGTTTCCTGTCAGCGTTAAATTCTGGGTATTTTTTTTATCAAGGCTTGAGAACGAAATGTGTCTTGCTTGTTCCTTTTCCTAGCTGTCTTCCCTACTCCCGTCAGATAATGGGAGAAACTAGTGTCAGTGAAACGAAAGCGTTTCTCGAAATATATATTATTAAGCGGTGTAAAAAGCAGATGGTGTAAAAAGCAGATACCTCTTATGTAAAATGTACCGTTTTAATGCTAAACGCGACTCATTGTCAAATCTCCAGATTGTGGACTGTTGTACCCATATAAACATGTAATTAATTTGTTTTGTTTTTTTCAGATGATTTTAGCTCTTACGTTGTGACTCTCATTTGAACTTAGCCCCCACCCTGTTTCTTTACACTCTTCCACTCTCCAATGCGTATGTATGAAGATAATTATTTCTCTACACCCCCTCCCCCTCACCCGTGTGTGTGTATGTGTGTGTGTGTGTGTGTGTGTGTGTGTGCGTGTGCGTGTGTGCGTGTGTGTGTGTGTGTGTATGTGTGTGTGTGTGACACTCTCTGTGTCTGTCTGTCTGTCTGTCTGTCTGTCTGTCTGTCTGTCTGTCTGTCTGTCTGTCTGTCTGTCTGTCTGTCTGTCTGTCTGTCTGTCTGTCTCTCTCCCTCTCCCCCCCCCCTCTCTCTCTCTCTCTCTCTCACACACACACACACATTTTCTCTCTCCCCTCTCTCTTAAAGTCTCTGCTCTCCCTCTCTCTCCCTTCATTCATCTCCTCCCCTCCCCTGCACACACTCCCACACAAATTATTTTTCGATGCCTTTTGAATAAATCACTTTTGACATTGATTCATTGAATGCGCTATTCACATTTCAATACTACTGTTCTTTGTAGGCCGATTTGTTTTGTATGGATGGGCTTTCCAAAGTTCATTGAGGTTGAAAAATTAGGGGAAGAAAAAGTAGTATTGTACACCCGTGGCGTGCAATGACTCACACAATCTCTTTCGTAGTTTGAGAAAAGCGAAACCCATCGATACAAGAACGGTCATTCAGTGCTGGGAAAGAAAAAAGACCGATAAGCAGAAACAACCTTGAAAAAAAAAAGCTGCAAAATCTATCCGTGCAGCCCTCCACCCACCCGCTCTATCGCTTTTCAGATTTGTGTATCGAGAGAGGCCCCCGAACATCTCAGGGCGGCGTGTGTTGAACCAGTTTCTGTACCACTTCTCTGACCTGGTCCGACTACAGGTCCTGTATCTGAATGGCGGGATCTATCTGGATATGGATATGATCGTTCTCCGAGACCTTGACCCTTTATTAGGTTTGTGTATTCTCAAACACTTTGCTATTAATTTAGAATGGGTTATTCCGGTGTTATTTCAAACTTTAAACTGTATGTGTTAATGTTTTACACACACCATGACTACATGCGTCTGTGATGTAATGGTAAGGCTCGTCGCCGTTGCATGCAGAAGATATGAGTTCGATTCCGGAATGGGGAAGTTATATTTCTTTAACATAATATATTATCTCCGTCTGTCTGCTGGGATGTTGTATCCCACTCGGCCTAGACTGGCCATGACAGGCAGTATTAAAGCACCCCGCCTCCCAAATGCTTTAGATTATGTTTGATCGGGGCGTACTTCACAACATGCACCATCACTCATAAAGTTTAGATCTTAGCGACCAACAAGACGGACTGCTTCGACTTTGCCTGTCTCGACCTGTCAGGACTGTGTGGGATAGCTGAAGTCCCTGTTGAAAAACGGTTAAGCTCAATAAATGATTTTCCTTACACAGGAATTGGTCTCTGGTGTTTTCGAGTGCAAGAAGAATGTCTTTATGAAATACTATATACCACCAGGCTCGTGCCATTAGTAGTCCAATTAGAAGCGAAAACAAACAGATGCTTCGGTACCAGCATGTAAACTCTACACACAGTGAATAGCTAACGCCCTTTCACGGCAACGTCCTACATTGACGCACGCTGGTTCAGTGGCACTATCAGTATCACAGAACTGGGAAAAACGGCAAAAGTGTCCCACCTCAGTACTGTAGCCATCTCCTTTTTGGGGCATCTGTCTTCTGCATCTTTCTAACGTTATAACTACAAGTATTAGGTCTATTTACTTTTAGTCGCTTTGACTCACTTTCCAGAGTAAATTTAGAGCGGTTTATACTTTGAATCTGTTGTGATACTTATAAAGTGCTTTTTGACCAAAAGCTCCAGTAGTAAATTAATAGTATATACGTGTAATCAAAAGCGATATACAACTCGGACGTAAGAGCATGAATACTGGTCCATGAACTCGCTCGTAGAAACAAGAACAATAAACAAACAAACAAGAAACGAAATCCACTACCCTATCCCTCCTAACAAAAAAGAAAAAACTGCCAAAAAAATCCCACAACAACCCCCCC
>NW_004797539.1:307869-317998 GCF_000002075.1 Aplysia californica | reverse complement strand
CCCCCCAACCCCCCCAAAAAAAACAACAACAACAAACAACCCTCTTCCAGGTCTCAAACCCCGCTCTTCCCCACGTTGTGTAAGTGCATATGTGTATGTGTATGTGTATCTGTGTGTGTGTGTGTGTGTATGTTTGTTTGTACTTGTGTGTGCGTCTGTGTGTGTGTCTGTGTGTTTGTGTGTCTGTGTGTTTGCGTGTGTGCTTGTATATCTGTTATTCAATCTGTCTGCTCTTTTTTCATGCTAGGAACACTCATACTTACACATTCAAACACACGCACGCATGCTGTGTAAACAAATTTCAGATAATAATATTTCCCCATATAACACACAAGCCCATAGTGTTAGGAGTATTTCAAATTTTGCGTATTACTTTCTTTATTCCATCGCGCAGGTAAGTAAAACTATCATCGGCTTGACCGAAATGACAAAAGGATCAAACGAGATTCTCAAACCAAACAAAAGGGTGACATATCACATAAATCATGGCTCTCTTCTGGCCTTTCTTCTTTATCAGCGTGGTCGATAGAAGGCTTGCATAGCAATGACGCACATTACAACCATAGGGCTGGGTAGAGTTTCATTCTAGCATATAATATTATAATATTGGGCAAAGTCATATTAATATGTCATAAACTGGAAAAATCATAGAATAAACTTTAGGATACTTCCCTATTGTTGAAAATGCGTCACTATCAGGAATACACATTCATTTTAGTGGATAGTGTTATGTCATCCCCCCCCCCCCATTTTTTCGGTCAGTTGAACAGTTTACAAAAGTTATAGATATTAACTACATTCTACGGTAGGGCCTATATGTTCACCATGCGATTTCCCATCAGAGTAGAATGTAACGGCGATCTTAAATTCAAAACACCAAATTGTTCCCAGAGCACAAGGTCACCCTCGGAATTTTGGACAATGAACCACGAGTCGGAAACGCCTTCATCATGGCGTCGGCAGGCTCAGATTTCATCTTGGAATGGTACGAGAACTACACCGATTATAAAAACACCAATCGATTCTGGAATTCTCTAAAGGTAGGCTATTGATATCGGGTGTGCATGTTGTCTATAAATACACTGCATGGGCCCCAAAGCGTCTGACGTTTCACCCCGTAGGTTTGGTGTTTAAAAAATATCGGAGTCTTTAGTCTCGTGATTGTCAACCTTTTTACAGCCAGTGATCACTTTTGCCACCTTTATAACATTTTCGTACTGCGCATCTATATCATGTATATGTGCATTTCCGAATGGGACATTTAAATCATCAAATAATACCTGTCACTACCCGGACAATCCCCAGGCCCTCCAAAATTATCTAGTGGCCGACTAGAAGATATTGTTCTCTTTGGCAATCACTGCGTTGGTCAGTCTTTCCAAGTCAACCTCTGAACTGTCCTAAACAGGAGCAGTGACAGATTAGCATACCCCCTTCGACGTTGAAATGTCTTTACCGTTAACTTCCTTCCCTCACCATCGCTTTTCAGGTTTTTAAAACAAATTGCCTACACCATGCTGTCATTGATTTGGTCAACTGGCCATGACTTGAACTAAAAAAGCCAAATAAAAATTACCTTTAATTAGTAAAGAATGTATTTGATACAACTTCTCCCATCACCGGTAAAGTAACATTTGAATACATACTCTCGCACTGGTAAGGAACAAAGGGTACTTAACACGAACACGCACGTACAAATACGTCCACACACATATATACAAACACCTGCACACTTGTGCACCTACAAACACGCACAAACACACACACACACACACACACACACACACACACACACACACACACACACACACACACACACACACAAAACAAAACAAACGGGTGTACATGCACGAGCACACACAAACAACACACTAGTTTTAGAAGCGACCACTCCTGGATAATGGTACCGCCCACAAGACCTGTAGATCTATGTCAAGAGTGAAATAATATCATACAACAATGATTTTGTAGAATTGCGATGTGTAAACTATAAAAGAAGAGGCAGGCTACGCAAAAGATGGATTGAGTGAATCAAGGGACCCTTGGAACTAAAAACATCCCCATTGAAAGAGCGCAGAGTTGTCCTACCAAAGAAAACTGCATCTTCCCGTGACGCTTAACGGCAACAGAGGATAAAAAAGTAAAAGTATTTAGTTACGTTGGAAACCCCAGCTATAAAATTACAATCTTCCTCGAAATTTAAAGTACGATGAAGGTACGCCTAGATCTTTCTCTTACTTAGGAGATGTCAGTGGACAATACCCTTTGTTTCTGAAATTGGCATTCTTTTATGTTAGGGATGGGAAAGGACCAGTGGTAATTTATTGTAGATATTACCCCATTCAACTGTGTACGTCCTGTGTTTAGTTGAAGCCAAGTTGTGACAGCTTTGTTTGTCACCTTCGAGATTGCTGGTTTTAAAAAGATATAGCATATTATTAAAATTTTGTCTCTCTCGACAACCTTTGCTGACTCTTTGCTTTCTTCTCGCTCTTCTCCTCTCTATACCCCCCCCCCCCTACACACACACCTGACGAGCTTACGTCTGTGTGTCTGTGTGTGTGTATATATATATATATATATATATATATATATATATATATATATATATATGTGTGTGTGTGTGTGTGTGTGTGTGTGTGTGTGTGTGTGTGTGTGTTTAATATAAATGTGTTTTTTTCCCACACTTTAGGGCACGGATATAATCGTTTAAACGTGTATCACCTGATTACCTTCACTTTTGAAAATGATAACTTACGAGCCTTGGAAAATTGGTTGGCGGGAAATCAGGGACTAATTTAAAGATTATTGTTACTTTTTTCAGTTAAAAATGTCAAAAACACCTGCAAACAACACTTGCGGACACTTTAGTATTAATGTGTATTCCTGATGGAACAGAAATGACGTTTAAGCTTTGCTCTTTTGGAACCTTTCACACACTACTCGACACTAGACCAATATGCAGGTTATAAAAGCAGCACAAGGTCTCTCGACAGCAGAAAATAATAATATTATTATCATCCTCGGAAGGACATCAATAACCAAACCCTCATTTGATATCAAACTTCCGGGTTCCACTTATTGGTCAATACTTGGTCATACCTTAACGATAGTAAGCAAGTTTCAACGAAGCTATGCCTATGTCCCTATGGTCATGAACCAGGAACTTGTACTGGGGTTGCATTTCATAAATAGACTGATCATTTCCTGCCCGACACTTGAATAAACCTGACCGCGGCCTAACATCCTGTTGTGATCTATTTGCAGAGAGCTACCATATTGTCTCTTGTTATAATGTTGAGCTATCTCCCCCCCCCCCCCCCCGCAATAAATAAATAAACAATTTTTAAAAATGAAAAAAGAAAGAAAAAATTTCCATTGTGTCTAGATTCCGGGGAAAATCTGGCTGAAGAATGCTTCTCGTGTTCATATGGAATCTGAGAGGCTGTATCACCCAAGCTGGTACCAGGCCATGAAATTGTTCAGCCCACACACCGGGTAAGTCGTAATTATTTTAATTGTAATTGCATATTATACATTTTAACCCTTCTTTCAACACTCTAAAGCTATTTGAAAGGTCACTGTCCAAATCCCCCACCCCTCACATCGATAGGTTGGAGCGAAGTGGAGTATACGAAAAAATGATTCCATTTTGTTTTGAGATGGCACCTTAGATGTTGCATTTCATCTACGTTCAAAAGTTATCGATACTTATAGTAAATGTAGCATTCGAATTTTAAAAAAGCATCAACGCCACCAAAATGATAAGTGACCAGAAATATTGTTCAAACTAACGTCATAAATGCAAGGACAGAGTTATGAATCTCAGCTGCTTTCGCATTACCGAGAGACCCTGTCCCAGTTATGTCACGTGTTATTGTGTGCCTGTCCGAGGCCTCTGACGTAGACAACAGGGTTGTAAGGGTCCGGGGAACACAGGTGAAAACTGGCAAGGAGAGGTCATCAATTAGGTCAAGCGACAAATTATACAAGATGCTGTTTAACTTCGTTCATAGTACTTGTGGTGACGTCATTACTGGACGAAAGGTTGAAAAGTCACAGCGGGTCGAGTTGTACATAGTATTGTCAGTGTCGCAAGCTATCCACATTAGGGTACTTTTTACACTACAGGCAAAAAGCTAGTTTTTCTTGTCTTGTCCATATCAGGAATCATGATAAAAATTGTAAGCATTGACCATAGCATAAACTGCATTTAGATGTTTTTGAAAGGTGCATCTTTGATAGACCGTTGGGATGTTGTAAAATTCGAAATTTCTCAAAATGTGGCTTTCTCTTCTAAAAAATTTGACCTTAGAGGATGGCATGCGACAGAGACGAAATGAAATTTAGATAAT
Organism: Aplysia californica; assembly: GCF_000002075.1. NCBI lineage: Eukaryota > Metazoa > Mollusca > Gastropoda > Aplysiida > Aplysiidae > Aplysia > Aplysia californica. Next base: position 313,643 of record NW_004797539.1, on the reverse strand, counting down.
AAAAGGCATGTCTCAAAATAAACAGGAAAAGTGCCATGTTTAAATATCTGTCTAATGTTTTTCATTTTTTTGTAAAACATTTTTAGTAGTTCAGGAAATTTTCAACTTGGGTATGCATTAAAATGAACAAAAATAATGGTTGCAGCAATCTTTCTACATCACAACAAAATGGCAACCGTTATACAGAATTAGTCAAAAGAATCGCTTTCTTCACGCAAAAGCCAATGATCCCACTGACATTAATACAGATTTGAAAGTATTCAATGTGAGAATGTTCTAAGAAAGTCAAAAGTCTATCACATGTGCAATTTATTAAAAGAAGGGCATTCAAATTTCCCCGATGAGCAAATTAGAGGCTGTCATCGGTCTGCCAACTTAGAAAACATTGCTGAACGCTTCAAAAAACTAATTCGTAATGACAGGAGGCTCAAAATTCGTGACAGGCTGCTAGGTAGATACATGTATTTATATAGGCTTACTGTGTGTGTCTATATGTATGCATGTATGTAGTATGTAAGCGTGCGTGCGTGCGTGCGTTCATGCGTGTGTGCGTGCGTGCGTGCATGTATGTGTGCGCATGTACCTGTGTACGTGTGTGTGCGTGTGTGCGTGCGTGTGTGCGTGCGTGTATGTGTGTGAGCGTATGTGAGTTTACATGCGTGTCTCCAAAATGAGACTGTCTGTCACTGGAAACCACAAAATACAATTTTTGTTGGAGGGTTCAGGTTTTCCTTTCGTCTCAACAGGGTCACATTTCCACTTCCAGGCATTTGTCCAAGTCCGTTGTTTTTCAGAAACAAAAATTGCGAACGTAGGAGGCACTGCCTACATGTTACCTAGCAACAAGGTGTAGTAGAAAAGATGTCGTTCAGGAATGCGACGGAAGAGATAGTTAATAGTGATAGTCAACATACGCTAGGGGCTTGCAATGAATAATTTATATGCTCAAAAGTCTCAGCGGCACTGTGGTATTACCCTTTCGTGGCCATGATTCGGTGTAATGATATCGGTATGCTGGCTTGAACATAATAATTGGCTCTACTTTGTTACTGGAGTCGGGTTCGCGTGTAGTTTTAACAGTTTGACGAGTTATTTCTATGTGTACATGTACTTGAAATTCTTTTCTTATTGGTACATGTCACATTATTTCCGCTTTAGAAATTAACGTGTTTCAGCTGCAAAAACTGGTTTAAGAATGCCAGTGTTATACTATTTTCAAGCTATAACCTCCACTGTTTTCAATAGTTTCTTAATATTACACAAAGTGGATACCATAGAAGGAATATCATTAAAAGGGCAGGGCGGGAAGGGAATGGGATGTGAGGTTACATATGAGGATTGTTACTTTTTATCTCACGATGCCTCCCGTCATGTGGACCCGTTGCACAGATCAAAACTTTAGTTTTGCGGAAACATGGTGTTTGCCGCAGGAATGGATTAAGTCTTACACCATGAGGACTTTATAATTGTAATCACAAGAAATCTGAGGTTTTGATTATCTTGTGAAGTATAATTAAACATTCGAATGCCGAATTTCAATAGACAGTCCACAGCAAGCGAGATGAAATCACCAAAAGATAGAAGTAGGTCTACATGTATTTTCACAAATGGGAAACTAAAATATACCCAGAAAATGACCCAATGCAGTGTAGACCGTTCGAAAATCAGGGGGAAAAGTTTGTTTTCCGATTATTTATCCAATATAATGCCAAAAATCCCCCCCCCCTTCCCCATCCTTCCCACCCGCCTCTTATCCCCCCCCTCCTCCTCCTCCTCCTCCTCCTCCTCCTCCTCCTCCTCCTCATCATCATCATCATCATTATCATCATCATCATCAGTTGGTTAACAATATCAACAGCTTCCCATGGAAAGAGAACTACGCCATGCATGTGTGGACGAACCAGAACAGATATCCCGTACCGAAATCCCCTCGTGACATCCAGACAGCAAACACACTGGTGGCGAAAGTGTTCCGCTATGTCCTCTATGGAGATCCCAAACCACGGAGTAATGCTTCTCGTACGGACGATAAACGCCCCTTCTCTTTTGAGGGACAGAGGCTAAGAGGGGGTGAGGATGATGATGATGATGATGATGGTGATAGTGATGATGAAGACGATGATGGTGTTGATATCGACGATGATGTTGATGACGACAACGACGATGAGGATGATAATGACGATTTTGCTGGTGATGATGATGATACTGATGATGATGACGACGAAGAAAACGACGACGATGATGATGATGATGATGATGACAAACACGACGACGGCGATCTCTGATTATTAAAAAATTACTTATCTGAGCTCGGCATCAATGTAAGTGTAGATTCTTGCAAAGTGTGAAATAGCTTATGTTTAGGAAAGCTTTATTAATATTAACAGCATGCATTGTAAGGGATGTACATATACGTAACTTTTAAGACAGTGTCAATAAATTGGGCATCAATACCATTATTATTGACAGCAGTGGGAAGGACAGTAGATCTTGTTCTTCTTGACAGTTTTGTTATGTTACTCTCTCATTGTCATAATTATTGTAATAAAACGTTGTTTTGGCTGAGAACGACGACAGGTTGCTTTGTGAACTATTTACTTTTTTTTCTTTTTGTTTGGTCTTTTCTTTTGCAGTTGACCTGTTTTTTTCCCCTCAGAACCAAGCCTTATGCATATTCAAGACAAATGGAATGTGAAGGAGGTGAATCACATTCATGTGTGTTTGAGAGGGTGTTTATGAGGTACACACGCATGTAAACACACACGTAAATACGCTCATAAACACCCACATAAACACGCGCACACATACATACACAACAAGCAAACACTCACACACATATTTATGAGAATACAAAGGACGAAAGAGAAAAGGGGGGAGAGAGAGAGAGAGAGAGAGAGAGAGAGAGAGAGAGAGAGAGAGAGAGAGAGAGAGAGAGAGAGAGAGAGAGAGAGAGAGAGAAAGGGGGGGGGGTCAAACAGACAAATAATTATAACCAGATTCCAACCCCCTACCCCTGCCCTTGCCATAAAACCTCTCCACTAAAACAAGTTTTGTATTAGAACAGAATGACATCAGAATATACATTTTCATAGACTGCCTACTGTGGCGTCGTGGCCTACCGGACTCGTAATCGTGAGGTTGCATGTTCGGGGATTCGAGCTGAGGGCTCGACGTTGTGTCCTTATGAAAGACACTTTACACAAATTTTCCTCACTTTACCCAAGTGGGATGGGTACCCGGCCATAGACAGCGAAAGATATTGTCAGTATGTTAGTGTCTAGCGCCTATAAATGGCTTCTTGCACTGTATGCTTGCCAAGAAGTTGAAATTGTTTCAGAATGCTGTCAGGTTTGCTGGGGTAATACATGTAGTATAGATGTGAAACCCATAGAGCTTGCTGTTGAGCAGGGATTTGCGCTATACAAATGCTATCTATTATTTTTATTATTATTACCTTATGTCTGTAAAGCTTGAACACAAGAAAAAAATAAAACAAAACAACAACAACCCAAATTAGACTGGGTTTTTTTCTTTCACGTATTGGGTGTCAATATTTTGTTGATAAGCAGCTCAAACAGGTCGCCGGATTATCGTGCTTTTGACAAGAAAAATGGTCTATCCTCACCTTTGATCAGAACAGACTCTTCACTTCAAAGAAATAAAGCTCTGTTAGATCAGTGAGTCAGATATGTGTAATGGCCAGCTTTCAAAGTAATTAAAAAGGGTTTCTCTCGAAATTATAATCACATTTGTTTTTCATAGTGACAGTTTTTCAGGAACAAACAATATTCGATTTCCTAAAAATGTCTCTAAGTGGGGTTATACCATTCTTACTCTCAGGATCACATAACCGGGAATAGTATATTGAAGTTATTAAACATTTCTTTAAAAAGGCGGCGGTCTTTACAGATTGTCTCTACTTTTCCAACTGAGGGTTACAAGCTCGGTGGTGTCGATAGCCTTGGGATTAGGCAAACAGACTCGTAATCGTGAAACTGCGGGTTTTGGGGTTCGAGCCTCAGCCTCAGCCTCAGCTCATCCGACGTTGTGTCCTTGGGAAAGGCTCTTTACACGAATTTCCCACTTGGCTCCGTCCTTTCGGAGATGGGTGTTTAACTCGGAGGTCCCGCCTCTTAGACAACCAAACAGTGTTGATAAGGGCGTTAAACCTATACCATTTCACCTTTTTTTTTTTTTTTGCTACCAGCTCCCACTTTTCTCCAGTCAGAAGAGCCTTCTGTGCAGGTGGTTGAGACACACTACTGCAAAATCAATTGAAATGGAAATCTCTGCTATTTCTGTCTGTTCCATTTCTGTTTTCTAGCTCTATATATAGTTACCGTTGTGCTGATGTGCTTCTCTTTACCTGAAACCCCTGTAAAATTTTAGGACCTCTTCGAGGTTCAAATTGCAAATCTTTAATCGTCCTAGTTTATAGCCATGAAATTGTCTAACCCATATCCCCCCCTCCCTCAAATACTACACACCTTATTTTTGGCCATGGAATAAGCTACGAACTATAATAAGAATATACCTGTACTTTCCAACGGACCCCCCCCCCCCCTTCCATCTCATCTCCCCCCAACAGACAAACAAACAAACAACAAACAAACAAACAACAAGTAAACAAGCAAAACAAATAAACAAACAAACAAATAAACAAACAAGTTAGCAAAACAAACGAAACACACAAATACACATACAAACATACACACACACACACACACACACACACACACACACACACACACACACACACACACAGTGCGTGCACACACACAGTTGTCCATATTAACCATGTACTTTCGTGCAAGACTGTATTCTCGCTAGTGTCAGCTAAGAAGAGTATTCACAGAGTGCTGTAAATCTCCTGAAACATTTACAGATTTTGTCCTACTGACTTACATATGTATAAAGTTTTGCGCCAAGTGCGTCTTACCCTTCCACAGACTTTCGCTATCTTTTGGACTTGTTCGCCTTTCTCCTTCTTAGTCAATACTCTTTTGTCCTTATGTGCAGTATGCTTACAAACTGTTCGAATATGTGTAAGTTGAATTTTACTTTATTTTGATTTAATCTTCTTACATTAGCCTAACCTTTTCATGACTGAAACGAACACTTCTCAGGTTAAAATTTTGAAAAGTCGACCTTGTGCACAAATAGATGCTTCCCTCGGTTATTTTTGAGTGTTCAGCTATTTTAGGTAAAACTTTATTCAAAGAACCTTTACTAAATGTTTGTGACAAGAAAGAATTTATACCAAAATGTACTCTTTTCTTAGCATATAAGGGGTTCAAAAACGAATTGGGTCAACTGCCAACACTTCTAGAAATGCTAATACTAATGTACACAGACTTATATAGAACTGTTAGGAAAGTCCGTCCTCGGTAAATAACGGCCATAAATGTTTTTTAGCAATGACTTTCCACTCCTCCAAAACTGTACTTTAATGATTTCCCATAACACCAAATGGCGTTCAATAAATTTTCGTCAATTGATCTCGCTGATCGAAATATTCGCTAGTCTCGCAGGGATCCCGATCGGCAAACAAACCGCGTTAAGACCTTATCTATTGGCATCCATTCTCAATACAGGAATCCTTTCAGAACACAGACAGACAAGGACAAGGGGCAGATCGCTCAGCCCACAGAGCAAACAAAAGACCCAACCGCTGTGACTCCCCTCACATGACCTGCCCATGTCGATCCACTTTCATATCCCGGTTACCTTCCAGCGAATAGGAGCAACGTTGGAACCTCCCCCCCCCCCCCCCC
>NW_004797539.1:303034-307769 GCF_000002075.1 Aplysia californica | reverse complement strand
GGAACCCCCCCCCCCCCCCTCTCTCTTTTCACTAGACTGCTGCTTCTATACAGTGCCAGAATACCCGTTTTGTCCGGGTGGAGAAAAGAGCCTTTTGGTGGTTTTCTATGAGTGAAAAGGAAAGCGGTTTACTCCGAACTTCGTAGAACCCCCGCCCTGTGATACTACCCTCGTCTTCACATTATCGTCTTCGGTTGGTGTACACTTGAAGAGTCGATATTCTGACGGACAGACCCTATAAGATAAACAACGTCTGTCACTGAGGACTACTTCGAGGCCTTGTCAGGCGAACAAAAGTTTATGTTTTGTTTTAGCTGCTGTATCTTTTTTTAAGCAGCTGTGGATGACAACTATAATATTTCAACGTGATATGCATTTCTGTGGAGAAATGTTGACTGTCTCCTTCCCACGTAGAGGTGAGGTACAAAAAGTTTTATGATTATTATCACGTACGAACGTAATTTATGAGCTTTGCAAGAAATGTGATGGAGATGGATTACGTGAGTGCCTGATAACACCAGGTGTATCTGTCAATAACAACACAGCCGCATTGTCAGTTCAAAGTAACCGAAGATGTTTTCTGACCGTAGTGTTTGCCTTCAGTTTGTTCGTGCATTTTCACTTGGCAGATTGGCAGGGTTTGTCTTCTATTCTTTCTAGGGCTTTGAAATACGTAGATTTGTTTTTCGGCGCTTATATGACCTTATTATGTTGCAAGTGCCGCAAAACACTTACTAAAACTAAACTTAGATTTGAGTTATTTGGTTATTTTAAGGTTTCAGGTAAAACAGTTGCAGTTAGTAACTACTTTTGGTAGTTAGTAGAATCTGTGTTTTAAAACAAAAAATTGAAACCCGATGCTTTTATCTTTCGACGCTATCCCCAATTTTTGTGCTATTAAAAAGAAAGCACATCTCAAGCACGCCTCCCCTCTCCCTCCTATTCATTTAAAATTAGCAACATGAAAAATCATATTGACGACTTTTAGGACACACTGCGCCTTCTCTCAGACACGGGCACTGCGTTGAACGAGGGATAAGATAAACGCCAAACAAACAAGATACAAGTAAACAGGAAAGAGTAAAAAAAAAACACACGAAAAAAACACAGTGAAACTTAGTTCATGTACAGACCCCCAACCCCCCCTCACGTTTTTCCTATTCCACCTTCTGCCTTTCTTGTTTTGTTTTGTTTTTTAATCTTAGCCACAACCAGTTCTCTTTCCCTTTCCAATTTTTCGTCTTTGTTTCGGAGGAACGTTAACTTCGTATATTATAGGATACATGTCTTTCTTCAAATTAATATCTTACTGCTGCCGAAAAAAAAGAAAATATTTTGTTTCTACAAATCTACAAAGATCAAAATTGACATGTCAGTGGCTAGAAATGTTGGGTGTAGCCTTGTTTCAGCATGTATGATGCTCTTAACGCACTTAGATACATGTGCAAAAGCTTTAATGCGGAAGGATTTCACCTGGTTTAATTGGACCGGTTTTTGAGAGAAATCGGCGCTCTGACATTTAAGTGAGCTTTTTTTACAGACAGCCTGCTTCCATGCATCCAATACGGTAATACAGAAAAACCACACCCTTTTCAAAATAATATTGCCTCGTCATATGTCTCAGGCTATGCTGGCAGAACAATTTGGACTTCCGCAAGGAAATGTGGTACATGCTACAAGTAAATTCGTATCGTATAGTGAAGAATATAATTATTATTATTAATTGTGAATTTCCCCATAATTCTTTGGGATACAATTTTCTATAATTGTCTTAATAGCAGGTTTCTTTAACTCATAAACCTTGTTTATCTCATTTAATTACGTATTGATCTCTCAGTCCTGTGTGATTGAATGTTGGAAAAGTTACTTTTGTGTGTCTCATTGGCCTAGGAGTTATTTCGCTATTCCCGCTAATGCAGAGTGGTTGTATGGAAAACAAATTTGTAAAATGCGTTCAAATCTTGAAAAGAAAACGTCTTTTTTGTCCCACCACCGTCAATCAAGTTGCATTCGGTCAAAATTGTCAATTCAAATCTTGTATTATCCTTCGTGTTTCGGAAACATTCCCAGATGTCAGGATCACCGAGTGCACCAAGTTCAAGGGATGTGCACCGTCAATTGATACCCCTTGAGACACAAAACTAACAACAGTGCATGCTCAAAGGTCAAAGTCTGAAAGGTCAAAATGAGAAAAGAAAATACACATACAAACAAACTTTACGTTCTGTGAACTCAGACAAATCTTGAGTTTATTAACAGCGGCTCGGGAGCACAGAGTCTCTGTCTGCTGTCCAAGTATGCCAGGCTTTTTTGCGGTTCCTGTTTTCCCAGACAAAGCGTTAGACAATTGGCTTAGACTAGACATTCCATGTTGTGACCATCTGGCAAGTCGTCGACATCTCTGACGCTGCCACTGCATGCAATCCTTTCACCCATTCACGCCACTGCGCATCTGTGGCGCGCAGCAGGAGATAAGATCCGTTCACATGCAGCGCGCGCAGATAGAGACCGTCGGTGAAGAAACACAAAGCGCTTCCGTCATGTCCTATTCTGCCGCAGATTTCACGTAACAACAGTTAAAGGTCAATTCCCGTTTTCAAAAACAAAATATTCTGCAAAGTTTAGAAAAATGACATGGGAATTATGGGAAGATTTGTAAGTCGGTTAAACCTTTGCAGATTGTCATTTTGGCGGTATTCGGAGAAATGGCTGAATAGTCGAATATGTCTCACCTATGTTAGCTCATAGTATAGTTATAATAAAGCTTGGGCTCATCAAGGACATTGCAGCATGTGTATCCAGATCATAGTAAAGTAGCTGACTCTGTGGTTACGAATTGTGAATAACGCAGGACAGAATAATCTATCTACTTACTTTCATAATCATACGTTACTTGCCATGCGGGGTGAAAAAGAAAAAGCTTTTTTTTTTCTTAATCCCGTTATCTTACCATTATTCAAAAAATTAGAATTTTTTTTAGATGTTTCGGAATGTAGCAATAATCATGATTTGTAATGCCGTATAGAGTATCCCAACTTCACGCTCTCTTCAAGAAGGGAACAAATAGAGCTGTCATTGCTCTGTCTATGAAGGTAACCATTACCCAAACGTACCACAGTTTCTTTTTTTGTCGTATGTTGGCCCATTTTTTTATGATTGAAGACAAAGTTACAAATTGTCTGCGTAGGGATTTTGGCTAAACGCCTTTAGTATCAATGCGTTTGTCTTGAGTCTTTTGACTATTATCGTATTATAAAAGTTTTAAAACCCGTGAAAAGAATTTTTCAAATAGAGCAGGGGAAGTAGCGTTTGTGAGTAGTTGGATCATTTTGGAGATGGTTGCTTCAACCCTACCTTCCAAAATCAACCCTCTACGTTAGAGATACTGCAGCAGAGAGACGGAAACATCCAACTAAATCTTCTCCAATTAACAATCGAATTCACATCGTACCCGTGCAAACCTGGAGAACCTATCCCTTGCACTACAGACGCTGGTTTCCTTGGGGAGCAGAGATAAAGCTGAATGTCATCTTTAAAGTTAAAATAAAAATCTAAATTTGAGTATCCCTTCCATTCTGAGAATTTATGCGACTTGACAAAATTCCTCAGACGTGCACGGTTGGAGGACGCCTGTGGTGCAATCTAATTTTTTAATTAATTTTTTTTTTTGGGGGGGGTGTCTTTCCTTCTGCTACTTGTCTCTCTTTGTCTTGCTCTTTCCAGCATTAGATGCCTATTATCAAGCCGATGTGCTCCTTCTTACTTAAACTAAACTAGAGCTGCTCTGAAGGGTTCGTGAATTTCAACTTCAGCATCGCAATCATTTATGCAGTGTCAAATACGAGAAAAAAAGATGCATGTTGATTAAAAGATAGGGTATTATACAACCAACGACATCTCCATGACGCCACCTTAGAATTTCAAAATACTATCTACAATTTTGGCCGTTTAGAGTTTTTAATACCAAGAGGTCAGAAACCAAATATTCTGTCTGTTCTATCAAAATCGTAATACAGTTTTTGTAACAATTAAAGGATAACACTGTGGCACTTTTACGGAGAACTCGCAAAGGGGAAGAGCAAGACAAACACACGATACAAGTAGAGGGATAGTAAAGCAGAATGAAAGAGCTTTGTTGCAAATGCTGTCCAGGAGAGTCAATGGTTAAAGTAACTTTGAACCTTTCATTCGGAACGTATTTGACCTACAACGTACATCTGGGGTATTCACTCTCAGAGGGACCCACCGTGACACCATGTTGGGAAGAATCTTGTAATTCATTTTAAGTATACGGTGGGAGAGGCGGGGTTCAAAATTTACCTTTATAGATTCGGTTTCAAAATGTTCTCTCATTGTATTATAAGCATGAAACCTTATACACGAAAGTATCTAACGCCAAATTTCCCCAGCATGAAGTCACCTCGGGATGCCTGCATTGGTTCCTCTCGCTCATGTCACTTCTTAGTGAGAAGAAAACTGAAAAGTAAAATTAGAAATTTTAAAAAAAAACTATCCTCTGCCCCACAATATATCCTCTTTTAAAAGCGGAGCTTCTACAGCATTGTATCAGAATGAGTAAAAGATGCCCGCCAGGCGTTGGGTTGATGGGAGCGGACAACAAAGACATACTCTGTGAACCTACCGTCTCTCGCTTACTCTCCCACCCTGTCTGTCTGTCTGTCTGTCTGTCTGTCTGTCTGTCTGTCTGTCTGTCTGTCTGTATGTATGTCTCTAG
>NW_004797539.1:297856-302934 GCF_000002075.1 Aplysia californica | reverse complement strand
TGTATAAGGCAATCACCTATACAAATGGACACTTCCCCTCAACCCCCCCCCTCGCTCCAACACGTCCTCCCCTCCATCTTTCCAATAATAATAAAAAAACAATAAAGAAGACAGAACAATTATCCTGTCCTTAACCTTACCCATCCCTCCCTAACGAAACACAATAACAAAACAAAAAAAACAAAAAAAAAACCCCAACAGCGGCAGCAACAAAATAAAAACATCAGTAATAACAAAAGCAGCAGCAGCAACGAATAAAAACAATCGATGAATCGGAAAGGTACGTGTTTTAATACAAGTGCTGTTTTGATAAGGGCAATGAACACACACACACACAATATGAGTGGGGTCGTTCTTTATTAAAAGCAAACACATTTCCTGTCTACTTTCCTTATGACTGTTAAATTTGAGGCATCTTGCCAGCTGCCGAACTAGTGTAATGGCTGACTGTAGTGTGGGATACCTTTAATCGAATCCTGAATGGTTGGAGAGGGGGGGGGGGGGGGGGATTCTTGAACTTAAACTAAAGTCTTTTTCAGAATATGCCTGAAGCCTTGTCTGAAAAATATACTGTATTATTTATTGACTGGAGATTTGATCCAAATCACTGCCACTCCTTACCTATCGATTAGTTTTTGTGTTCATAATCTCCAGGTTGATAGTTTTCACTAGAACAATGATCAACGACATATGTAATGTCCCTTTTGTCAGTACACGGACATTATGGAAACATTAAAATTAGGCATGTCCGGAAATGTAACATAATTATAACAAGTTGTCGGTAATATTATTGTCTGCACGAGCATAAGTCCTTAATTAAATGTAACATTGAATGCAGTTTTCACATTCTTTATTCTGCTTTTGCTTTTTATGCTGTTTGTAGTAGTAGTAGTAGTAGTAGTAGTAGTAGTAGTAGTAGTAGTAGTAGTAGTAGTAGTAGTAGTAGTAGTAGTAGTAGTAGTAGTAGTAGTAGTAGTAGTAGTAGTAGTAGTAGTAGTAGTGGTGGTGGTGGTGGTGGTGGTGGTGGTTGTTGTTGTTGTTGTTGTTGTTGTTGTTGTTGTTGTTGTTGTTGCTGTTGTTGTGTTTCTTCTTCTTCTTCTTCTTCTTCTTCTTCTTCTTCTTCTTCTTCTTCTTCTTCTTCTCTCTTCTCTCTTCTCTCTCTCTCTCTCTCTCTCTAGTAGTAGTAGTAGTAGTAGTAGTAGTAGTAGTGGTGGTGGTGGTGGTGGTGGTGGTGGTTGTTGTTGTTGTTGTTGTTGTTGTTGTTGTTGTTCTTCTTCTTCTTCTTCTTCTTCTTCTTCTTCTTCTTCTTCTTCTTCTTCTTCTTCTTCTTCTTCTTCTTCTTCTTCTTCTTCTTCTTCTTCTTCTTCTTCTTCTACTTCCATTCTCTTCCTGCTCCTGTTCGCCCATCGAAAAACTATCCTAAAGAAGCCTCGTAAGTACATGTTTATGTAAATGCACGGCACGCACGACAAAGCTGCTGCCAACTGGCAAAACACTTGTTTACTGTTCAAAAGATCAAAGATCTGAAGCCTGGATTTCTTGATTGTTTTTGACGGTAAATTGTTGGCGGTGAGCCCGAGGCTAGAGGCTTAACTTATATCCAGCACGAGAGCAGGAGTTGTGAAAAAACAAATTATGAAAGGCACGGATAAGCACACTATTTTTCGTATACATTTTCACTAGTTTGTTTTTAAACTTTGAACATCAAATGATTGTAAATGTTTCACTCTCCCATTGACACTATTTTGATCGTGCCTGTCATGTCAAACTCTGGGCAGTTGAAGCGGACAAAGTATCCCAGCAGAAAGACAAATACTAATATTGATAAGTATCTTCCCTACCCACTAACTGGACTCGAACTCACAAACCATCTCTCATCTTCGCGGCATGCCTGGTGCTTTTAGTTTTATAACCCTCTACATTTCTCGTCATCCAGTGCCTCACCAATACCTATTCCTCCCATTAGCACCTCAGCAGCTCAACCCTCAACCCCCCCCCCCCCAGATCTTTACAATTAGCAAAAAGAAAATTCAAAGCAATGCGAGCTGTCCACCCTTCATGCAAAATGCTGACATGAGCAAACAGTGGTCAATGTATTGCCCTCCTGTTTGCACAAACAGATTGCTCAACATGCCTTTTAGATATCCATTATCTCCGTGTGTTTTGTAACAACAGGTATCTATATGGCTGTTTACTTTATCTCCTGCAGATTTTTCACCCGACTAAGGGTGCCTTATCTCCTGCTGGATTTCCTCCCGACGCCAGATTCAACACCAAGACACAGAACAATGAGATCCTCCAGTGCAACGCTGGGACGTCAGTTTGGCTCTAAGGGAGGACGAGGACCCTGGGACAAGAGAGCCATCTAAAGGAGACCTCGAGTATTTACTCGAGAAATCGGAAAGCAATTCAAACCTCTTTGTCACTTTCCTCTGTCAGTGAGGATGATCTATGGACTCAGATTTGTCAAAGTTTGTCGATAACATTTTTAGATAAGTGTTGTGCCCAGTCGCTGTAACAATGCAGTCGAGACGTAAAAAGTACAGCGTGGTGAACAGGGGCGGGGTGGCCCCTTCCCCCTTCGTGGACGGTTCGGCACCTTCAGGCATTTCCATGGGTGGTGGTCTAGACGTGCCAGTCGGACAGGAGTCTGGACTGAGCCCCAGAGTGAATGGTTTGCTCAATGAAGTCGAGGTCGTGGTGAACAATGAGCCTGGTGCCTCTAGTTCTATGCTGCAGCTGGAATCAAGACTTCAGAAAAGGTAACATTATACACATTTTATGAACAATAAGAGCATATTTGTTTTGAAAAAGATACCTAATTCTTTAAACGTTGTTGTCAGCTCAGATTTGTTCGTCTCAAATACTCACTTTCCTTTGTTTGATCACAGCCTTCACAAAGTCTTTGTAAAATATAATGTCAACATGTCTACAGTGTGGTGAAACCCAGGAATCATTCATGGATTTGTGACAAATAATAGATTCGTATAGGAGCAAGAAAAGGAAGCCAAGCGTAGTGGGAAGGCAAACTTAGTTAATTAATACTCCAAAAAAGTTTGGAGTTCGAAAATGAGTGCGGTTTAAATTTGATTTGATGTATCGAACTCTTAAAACTCGATTTAGGGTTACGGTGAAGGAATGAGTGACCCGCCTTCGAAATGACCAAAAATTATCTCATGGAAGGAATAAAGCCACATTTTATTCAAATGTGAGGTGTACTGACAAAATGAGTTACTTCTCGCAATCCACAGATGGAGATATCGGCCAAAAATCGACGCGGGTCAAATCTGAAGATTTTCTATTGATGCCATATTCTTTAAGTATATCATGCCTTTTATTATTTCACACTTATATAAAGTAAAAACTTCACCTAGAAGCTTGATGTATCTATTTACGTAGGGCTCGAATCCGAGAAGTAAATCATTTTGTCGGCACCATTCACAAATAAGAATAAAACCCATCAAACAAACAAAAGTAATCCAACTGCAGTTACCAGGGTTATTTGTGATGTGTGAAAACTTGCTTTGGGTGTGGACGCAGGCAAAAACTCTTCACCCAACATGTTGGTGGGTTTTGAATCTTGAATAGAAGAACTGAACATTGCCGGGGAGAAAACAATTAAAACGAGAGGGGGCATAAAATAACAAGCAGCATTTCGTGATTTTATAAAGATGTTGATAATTACATGTAGTACAAAATTCCATTCCGGAAATCTGAATTTCTTTCAATCCATCAAACATGTGTTGTAGGTAAGGGTCTTTTTCGTTATAAAAAATTGTTTGATTTTTCGTCTTTATTTTCAAATTGCAAAAGAACACACTAGTAATCAGCAATCAGAATCCTTCCAAAATTCACTTAATTTTCATTTGTGCTCGATATAGGGCATGCTGTGGGAACCAGGGCTGCTATATATATATAATATGTAATATTAATAAATAATAATATGTAACAAGTCGTGTTGGTAGAGGGTTATTTTTTTTGCTGTGTATCACGGGCCACACAGCGCCAGAGAATACTCAGCTCAGCTTACTTTGGCAACTCTCAGCCCAGACAGAAAAGCACCTGTTCGGCTCTTCCAATTTACAGGCAAAAGAAGAGAGTGTTAAATTCAGGCAAGGGGAAGTTATATTTTATAGAATATTTCCATCAATCCGTCTACTGGAACACTGCACCCAACTCAGCCTCAGTTTATTTCTGACAAACGGGGTGAAAGCAGCCAGCTTCTTAAATGGCCTAAATTATATCGACAAGGACGTAAAACGTCTATAGTCTTTACAATAAAAGAGAAAGTGGACCCCGAACTACGTCTGAAATTTCAAGATATTTATTATTTCGAATCTCCTTTATTTTTATCAAGTTTATGTATTCCTCGTACTACATTTACGATGACATAAACGTTGATTCAGGTCTGTTTGCTTATCATGGAGTATAATATTGTCTCTCTTTTACGATTACGTGATTTCTCCTAAAATTCCACCTAGACCACATAAAACGTCGAAACAATCAAACATCACCGAAGTTACAAAAACGAAGAATACGAAAATAGTTTTTGTTTTATCTAAGGTTTAAAAGAATTGGAATGTATCTTGGCATTGTTGCAAAAGGCACTTACGACTACAAACTGACAAGTGACTTGTTGTGGTTTACCTTTTTAAGTAAGAAGAAAATATCCGTATTCAAAAATGTGATTTTCAACATACAGTTCTTTCTTACCGAAGCTTTCTTTCACATAACTGTTCTATAATATTCAAAAGGATCGTTGCAAGAACAAAGGGGGAGTTTATATTTAGCTTTGGTGAGTCAACATGTGAGTTTGTGCGTGTGAGTGTGTGTGTATGTGTGTGTATGGGTGTGTGTGTGTGTGAGTGTGGGTGTGTGTGAGTATGTGTGTGTGTATGTGTGTGTGTGTATGTGTGTGTTTGAGAGCGACAGTGAAAAAGAGAGAGATGAAGGCTGGGAAAGGGATAGATTAATAAGTAGAAGTGAATAAGAGAGAGAGACACAGAGAGAGAGAGAGAGAGAGAGAGAGAGAGAGAGAGAAAGAAGGAGATAGATAGATAGATAGATAGACAGACAGA
>NW_004797539.1:296212-297580 GCF_000002075.1 Aplysia californica | reverse complement strand
GTAGAGAGAGAGAGAGAGAGAGAGAGAGAGAGAGAGAGAGAGAGAGAGAGAGAGAGAGAGAGAGAGAGAGAGAAAGGGGGGGGGGGTGAGAGTGAGAGAGTGTGTGAGAGAGAAACGGAGAGTGCTTGAGAGACAGACAGATGAATAGAAAAGAGAGGTAGATACGGTGGCTATCCCGAAAAATGCTGTTTTGAGGAAATCGATTGTAACGTTTTTGCCCCTTGTTCAGTATCTTTAAAAAACAAGGAGAGTTTTCTCTATAAATCAACAAATATACACACCAATGAAACCAAACTGCTCCTATAGGTAGGGCAATGCCCATTTTTGGTGTAGGTTAAAATTTCTGGAAATCACCGAAATCTGGTTTAGCCCTCTTGTCCTTAACCGATGGAGAGGGGTGGAAAAAAACATATACTAAGCGAACATACATTATGGTTTTGTGCGTTTGTGCGTCTTAGATCTATGGTGTGAATTCACATTTCACGTGTATCACGCGTAGTATAATTTGTAGTTCCATGTTACTATATCGTTTACAATGTGCTTTTTCTGGGGTAAAAGGTCCCAACCGTGGACGAGACATGGTTAGTAATTACCTTATGTAGTGATATTATAGTGTAAAGCGCAAAGAACTTGCTATCGTGCGGCGGTATGCACTATACAAATACTATTTATTATTTTGCATTGCCAGCATTCAATACCCTCGTGCCTGATCGATGAAGAGGTAGTAAAAAAAATGTCTGATAGTTTTTCACTCTAAAAGACTTAAATTTTTTTTCTTCCAGTTAAAAAAAAGGTACTAAAAGGCAGGGAATTGTTTTTACTATCAACCCCTAAAAGGATTGTGTGAAGCAGTTTGAATATGAACAGCAAACCTAGACCAACATACTGGATTTAGACCTGTACACCAGGGCCACGATGTATTTAAAAAAATAATAATACAAACAACGGACGCAGGGCACAAAGACCTGTTAAAAAACGTTTACAACTTTTTGAAAAAAACCCAAGCAAACAAACGAAAAAGTGTTATAACTCTGCTATACGATTTTTGCAGGAGCGTTGTTGGCTTAGCAGGTAAATGTTCTAGAGAAAGATCTGTGCTTAACCAGAACGAAGGTGACGCAGGATTACATACAATAATCTGGTCTGAAGGGATACTTGCAGCACCTTATTACGCTCCGTCAAGTGGTATTTGTGTGTCACTCAGAGATGTCCCCTTGTCGCTTCAACAACTTCGGTGTTAGCGAAGTGAGGATACATTTATGCACGAGAGAGAGAAAGGGAGGAGGAGAGAGAGAGAGAGAGAAAGAGAGAAAGCGAGAGAGAGAGAGAGAGAGAGAGAGAGGGAGAGGGAGATGGAGAGGGAGAGAG
>NW_004797539.1:294393-295922 GCF_000002075.1 Aplysia californica | reverse complement strand
AGAGAGAGAGAGGGGGGGGGAAGGTGGTGACGATGATGGGGGAGACTAAAATCTGAAGAAAAAGGAGTTATGTCAAGGCTTATGAAAGAGTTATGGGGTCTTGTCTCTATTCTTTTAAATCCCCCCCCACTCCCCCCAGTTTCTGTCCTATTTCCCTTGCTTTCATAACAAATCGTGCTCTGGTACAAAAAAGTCACAGCCTAACTTGCATCATTATTTTGTTCATTCTTCAAGTTGTCACTTCCAAAAAACCGGTTACACACGAGCTATAGGTTTCTACTTGCTACTAGTAGTAAAACTAATGTAACTATATATAAAAGTGAATTGTAGCGTAGACAAATAATACTAGATTCTGATAGGATGTATTTCCAATTTTAATTGAAAGCCATAAAGGACACACTGAAATGTGTGTAAAGAATGCATGCCTGCCTCGCTGACGGCAATTGCTCGTACAATGGGAGTATTCACTCAATCAGTTTGCTATAACTTGTATTGGTGGTTAGTGATCAGTTGTTTCAATGGCAGCCTGTCCGGGTTTCTCATGTACATCGATAACGAGATACAGTGTGCTAACAGACAGACCTAGCTGTTATTTTGAGAAAAGCTGCATTTCTGTACCATGTTGCATGCACGCGGCCAGAATTCGAGAGGCCAAAGTTAAAAGGATCCATCTACAGCTGTTAAGGCATGCACATGGAATCTTTTAACTGTTGACTCGGGAAATCTTGACACTCTGAGCCAACGACGAACAATATATTTCATAGACTTATATAGCGTTATGAATCCTTACGCCGTTATCCCCAAGTACCTTAGGATACAATAAGTATTATTATTGAGAAAGGGGTTTCTTTTTAAAATTTTAACCCCCCAACAAATCTTCCTTAAAAAATTGAATTGTAGCTTAAAATCTATCTAAACTGACGCTTTGTGTATTGTCAATTTAATCTCTTCCCCAATGCATTTCTTCAGTTCAACTCTTAATTCCTCAGGTAAACTAACAATATATTATTTCTGTATTTTTAGCTTGAATAAAAATGCCTTAAAGCCATCTGGAGCCAATCGAAATCTGAATGAAAGAGTACTCTTCAAGGTTAATAACCCGTGTCCTTTATGGCTAGACTAATCTGTTTGATTTTAAAGGGATTTGTTCATTGTGTGGTCAGTTCCAAGGTGGTGGTCTTGCAATGAAGAAAGAAGTATAAGGCAACATACCAAAGTGAAATAAGTCATATGTTAATTTAACTAAGTCTAGCCTAGTGTGTGTGCGTGCATGTTTGTATGTGTTTGTGCGTGTGTGTATGTGTCTTTTTTTGTTTGTGTATGTTTGTGTGTGTGTGTGTGTGTGTGTGTCAGTGTGTGTGTGTGTCAGTGTGTGTTTGTGCTTGTGTTTGAATTTGAATGCACTTGTATACGTGTATGCGTGTTTGTGTGTGCATGTGGGTTGATGTTTGTGTTTGTGTGGGTGTGTGTGTGTATGTGTGTGTGTTTGTTTGTGGGTGTGTATTTGTTTGTTTGTGTGTGTGTGTGTG
>NW_004797539.1:291110-294270 GCF_000002075.1 Aplysia californica | reverse complement strand
CCCCCACCCCATCCACAACCCTCGATTTGGGGAAGGTTGGAAACTGAAGAGCGAAGCAATCTGATTCTTCTTCTTCTGACCACAGACTAATTATTTCTTTTTGAAGCAGCTGCCAATAGTGAGCATCAGCAGAATTTTAGTACGTACAAGGCTATAAAGCAATGCAGTAAAATAATATATTTTCAGATAATTTTTCACGTTTTGGTATGAAGAAATTATTTTCGTATTAGACTTTTTTATTGACAACTAAACGAACTACAAAATTCGAGGCTGTCTTCAATGCGACTGTGTTTGACAAATATCACATAAAATCCTTGAGAAGAAGCTGTCAAAAGAAGTAGATCTACTACTTAAACAGGTGCATGGTTGTAATAGATGAGAAAATATGGACTGTTACTAGATGAATGAAGTAAAAGAGGTCTTTGACCCTAAATGGCAGAAAAATTTAGTTAAAGACTCAGATTTACCACAGTTTATAATAAAGCCCCAAGGGCGAAATGACACGGAAAAAAGGTAAGAAATATTTACAGTACAGAAGACAAGACTTCAGACATCGGCTATAAATAAAGTCGTCACAGAAGATCTGAAATTTTCAAGACGGTAAATGTTTCGTAACGAGATAGCGCTTAGAAATAATTCCCGTTCTCGTAATCATTTCTTCAAGGGGCTTGTTCCAAACAGTGTTTTCCTTTCTTTTGAAGAGAGTGAAAGTTGTTCTCAAGTCGTTTCCGTTCGACGATATTTTCCTCGCTTGAACGTTCATCAGTAGTGATATTCTCATATGTCTGCCTGGAAATGAATGAACCAGACAGTTTGAGTATGCGTGCTTCACTTTTGATTTCCTAAAATAGATGGCCATAAAATCTTGGATTTCTTTGGCGTATCACAAAAGTCCGAGATCACGTGATCAAATCTGAATGGACCCGCTTCGTTTTCCTATGTATTTTGTTGTGATAAAAATCTTTCGGTCTTATAATGATATCGATCATCTTCGAAATCACTCTTACGGACGATTTCCAGCTGTAGACAAATCAGTGTGGAGCAACTAGAGGACTATTTGTAAAAGGATTGAGGGGTTTTGTAAAGGGCGTTGAAGATACTATCTTCGCCATGAACACAGCCTGTATAAGTATTTGATATCTTCAAGGCGTCTGAGAAGAAAATAAAAAGGCTACACTCCTCTTGAAAGTCGTGCATAGTAGGCTATGTTCTTCTTTGAACGTTCTGTAGTTTTGTACAAGAATATTTATTCCATATTGTACCAAAGTTGCTATACTCTAGATATGGCATTTTTCTATTTGAGAAACTAAAAAAAAATGTCCAAAAATGGTCATGGTCTTATGTTTACTATTACGCGTAGCATACTATGTTTACAAACGGGTGGAAGCAAAGATTGTATTAAAAGCGTTTTCATTTGCGCTGATTGCGACAACTAAATCGATAGCATGATTACACTTAGATTGCCGCAGAGAGCGAACCATTTAATAGTACACAGCTTTGGTATGACGTCGGACAATGAGATTGGTCTATTTTATTTGTGTTTTTGCTGCTGAGACTATAATTTTTTCCCTTTGTCTATCCATTTAGAAGACTCTTGTCTCCAGTGGATTTACTTTAACAGCCATCTCATGACTATCACATTCTTGTCAACGCACATTTCAATTCAGAAGAATAGAATGTAGTAGAAAGCTGCTCTTACTCACATATATTGTCGTTCATATGACCGTATGCAGTTGCGAGCACCGTAAAACCCTCTACTATAATAAAATTTAAAAAAAACAACTCACATATACATGTGAAAACACATACGCCTAGTGTATAAGCAAAGGAAAGGGGCGAATGGGGAAAAGTTTTTTGGGGGGAAGGGGGGGGAAGGGGGGGGGGTGGGGGCGTCCACTGTTTCATAATTCGCCAGCATAACTTGTCATCTGACAACGTGATTTACGCCAAATGCCGAGAGCATAATACTTTTGATACCAACATAAATATAGTCCACATTTCAAGGTGGGGTATCTGCCGTAACGTGACTTGTTAAAGTATGAGAGGATTAAATTTGGGTAGACAGAAAGGCGAGTGCCGTCTCGTGCAACATAGCAGGTTGTTTAGTGTAGGGATTGGCACTTTTGAGCTATCATGCGGTGCTTGGGAATACCAGAAGAGTAGAAACCAAAAGGTAGAGGCCAGTGTGTAGGGACTATGCACACACAAACACTATGTGTTAACTTTAACACTGAATACCATCCCTGGAACAGGATAAACGGTATTTGTGCTGTTCGATTTTTTGGTCGCTGGTCGTTTAGTTGTCTGGTCGTGGCCTACATACATGTACTTAGTGGTTAGTTGGCGGGTGCTCTGGTGGCGTTTGCTCCTTTTTTCCTATCAAACAAGTATTGTCTTTATCTCCCCATCTCCTTTCTTGCGTTTGTTACACTTTTGTAACACCTGTAATCTTCGGCATTTACACCTTGGCCTAATAGTGTTGCAAGTGCTGTAAAATGCTTACTAAAGCTCATACATGTGCTTAGTTTCACAGTGGTATTTATGAGCGTAGGATGTGCACACCTCTTTATGAAAATTGATCCTGCATGTCTTGTACTTAGGTACTAAAGTGTATGCACCTATGTGAGCGCGTATGCGTATGTATGTGTGCGAGTTAGTGTATTATGTGTGTGTGAGTGTGTGTCTGTATGTGTGTGTGTTTCTGTGTGTGTGCGTGTATGTGTGTGCGTATGTGTGTGTGCGTATGTGTGTATTGTGTATGTGTGTGTATGTGTGTATATGTGTGGAAGAGGGGCATACACCAGTATATGTGTACAAGTGTACATTATTATATTTAGCTTATAAAGAGACAGATTGACATACAGACACACAGACGGACACACAGTCAGACAAACAGACAGACAGACCGGGAGACAGACAGACATACAGACAGACAGACAGACAGACAGACAGATAGACAGACAGACAGACAGACAGACTGACAGACAGACAGACAGACAGACAGACAGACAGACAGGCAGACAGACAGACAGACAGACAGACAAAGGCGTTTTGAAAGTATACCCAGAATTTGTCATTGATGTGACTAAACAATAAATATATAATTTATTGTTAAAAATATGACTATCAGTGTGTGTGTGTGTGTGTGTGTGTGTGTGTG
>NW_004797539.1:288997-291010 GCF_000002075.1 Aplysia californica | reverse complement strand
CGTGTGTGTGTGTGTGTGTGTATGTAAAGAGGGGAGAGATCAGAGAGAGAGAGAGACAGAGAGAGAGAGAGAGAGAGAGAGAGAGAGAGAGAGAGAGAGAGAAGGGAGAGACAGAGAGAGAAGGGCAGACATACAGAAAGAGAGAGACAGAGAGAGAGAGAGAGAGAGACAGAGAGAGACAGAGAGAGACAGAGAGAGAGACAGAGAAAGACAGAGAGAGACAGAGAGAGGCGGGGAGAAAAGGGGTTGGGGGTGAGGCAAAGACGACTGAAGAAAGGTGCTTGGTTGAAACGAGAAAGACGTGTATGAGAAAGGAAGTCTCATTTGTACCTAGATACAAAACACCCATGCTGGTACAAGTGTGTCAGCGCTCGTATAGAAATCAATATCGTTATACAGGTATAATATTTGTAATACGTTGTATCCGTGCCGATACGCTTATTACCTCTGGTATAGCAATACTTCTCTTCCTGTTTGCGCGTTCAGCACTTTCAGAGCACAGTTTTTGACCTCAAAGTACCCGAAGACCGTGTACTTATCAAATACGAGGATTAAATGTTCAAATCTTGGATTCCTTTCCTTGGGGACGTGCCCCTATGGCAATCTTAATGAAGACACTTGCACCGGGTAGTGTGATAAAATTTGTACCACACGCGAGTTAATCCAATGTGTGGCGTGAGCTCTGGTATTATTAGGGTCGTCTGTCCGTCCACAGACTGGGCTAGGAAGCAAAAGGGGGACTTAAAGGCTAAGGTCGGAATTAAAGTATGGGTACATAATATTTATCTGAACTTGACCCGAAAGTGAATACTCTGGAGAATAAGAATTCCCCAGGCGAGTTTACCTTCTAGTCGTTAAGCCCGCTCCTTGTTTCAGAACAACGCATGGCTTCTACAGATCCTTCAGCCAATAGAGCAGGATGACGTAAGAGATTGAAGGTAATCACAGCTTGATCTGGATTTCATTTTAAAAATACAGGCAGATTATGAACAGTTCAAATCTAGCTAAACATCTGGGAGATTTACAGTGTCGGCTTTTATCTTGGTAAAAGTTTCATTCAAGGCTTCGTAGTACACCATATTGTGTATTTGTCTGCCCCACACACAGGACTAATAATTTCATGTTCAGTGGCTTGATTTAGATACATTTGGCTGGTTTTGTACAACGTGCCATTTTTTTGATCCTTTTGGAATATGTCATCTATCACGGTTACCTGCTTTTCACCCCTCCCCCCAAAACAAACAAACAAACAAACAAACAAACAAACAAACAAACAACAGCAACAAATAAATTATAAAAACGACCTCCCAAAAAAGCAAAAACAAAAACCAAACAAACAAAAAATCTCCAACAACACCCCACCCCCCCCCTTCCCCCAAATCCAAAACAAAACAAGAATCAAATATTGACCTTCTCTACGAGCCAAAACGCTGATTTGATATGATGACAGAATAGAGGTAACAGAAATGTCGTATCTTAGAAGAGAGTTGAGAATTTCATGAAAGGAAAAGATGACAAATGAGGTACAGTATTTCTGAAAGAAGCGCATATAGGCTGCTCACTTATTAAAAAAAACAAAACAAGTAGGAAGAAGCAAATGCAGTTGCTGGTACACTTGCATTAATGTAAACGTATTGAACGTCTTATTTCCCTTGGAAATGAATATGTCGAGCAAAAGAGGCAGTGGGAGACACACAGCTACTTACTTGGAGAACCTTAACAGATGGATAACCTGGAAGTGCACGGATGATAAAAACACAGTTCTTTTATTATTTTTAGAGCGTCTGAGCCCAGATGACAATGGCCAACCATGGTCTCCGATGTCTGTTTTAGATCTGGTACTTCATGATGGTGATGTTGTTGATGATTTATTATTTGGAAATTCTACCTGTCTCAACCCTTTTTTATTCCTTGCTGTTTACAATGATGATGATGATGATGATGATGATGATGGTGATGGTGATGATGATGATGATGATGATGATGATGATGATGATGATGATGATGATGATG
>NW_004797539.1:286848-288197 GCF_000002075.1 Aplysia californica | reverse complement strand
CTCTCTCTCTCTCTCTCTCTCTCTCTCTCTCTCTCTCTCTCTCCTTTTCTCTCTCTCTCTCTATCCCCCTCTGATTCTCTCTGCCTCTTTCAGTCTCTCACTGTCTGCATGTCTGTCTCTCTTTTTCTATCTCTCTGGCTCTGAGTCTCTAGATGTATGGCTCACTCCTTCTGTTTGTTTGTCTGTTTGTCTATTTGTCTGTCTGTCTGCCTCTCTGTCTGTCTGTCTGTCTGAAGCCTTACATATCTCACACAAGCAAATCCCACATGCAGCCTTTGTGACGGTATTGGTGGCATCGTTTGCTTTGTTCCGGGAATAGAACTGTAAAGCTGAAAAGGTCAAGATCAAATTCAAAAGTACGAGTACACATACATTATCGAACTACCAAAGCAGAATGGTGCGTAGCGTGGAAGTGTCTATAAAATATGACCAAAGTCTCTCTCTCTGCATTCTTGCGAAGAATCCATATATTTTTTTCTACACGGCTTATGACTTGTAAAAGCGTCTAAGTAAACAACATAGAATGAAGAAAAGATATAAGGTTAATCTGTCGGTTGCAGCTGTAGGATTCGTTATTGCTTCAGTCAAGTGACAACATTCCAATAAGCTCCGCAATATAGCTGTGCCGAGGTGCAGTGACTCTTTCCGGCATTTACGGTTGTGTTAATATAAAGAAGAAATATAAAAAGAAAGACAGACAACAACAAAAAAACCTCTGACGAAATCTTCAGTCTTCTTGTTATTCAAATATCTTACATAGACTTTGACAAGTTGACTAAATTTGTACTGTTAGAGCCTTTGTCGCTGCATTAGAAAGAGGCGGAATTTATAATTGGACGACCTTTCCTGTCTGACAAGACGAGGAAAACGACGTGCTTTACGTCACCCAGCTGTTCAAATATACAAGAACAAAAATTAAAAATTTTGAAAACTAATTTAAAAAAATATATACCAGTTTCTTAATCTGGGCTATTGGTTGCATGTGCTAAAACATATCTTATCAAAATTCAATTTCTAAATGTTGATAAGGGCAAGAAAGATACACAAAGTAGGTACAATGAAACAGCTTTTATTTTGCTCTCTCTTGAAACATTTTGCTCCCTGGACTTAGACCATTTGAGCAACTTGCCAACATTTAGCTGGTCTTGCAGGTGTCTCTGTAACAGTGGGAAGACCAACACCAGTGCTCACTGCTCACATCTCTTGCATGTCTCATCTGGAGAATGGGGTTACTTGATACATCAGCCACTTGTCTGTCTGTCTGTCTGTCTGTCTGTCTGTCTGTCTGTCTGTCTGTCTGTCTGTCTGTCTGTCTGTCTGTCTGTCTGTCTGTCTGTCTGTCTGCCTAC
>NW_004797539.1:282462-285805 GCF_000002075.1 Aplysia californica | reverse complement strand
GGAGAGAGAGAGAGAGAGAGAGAGAGAGAGAGAGAGAGAGAGAGAGAGAGAGAGAGAGAGATAGGTTGTACATAGCCATTGAGGTTCGTAAAGTGCAAAGTCTCATCTCGACAGGTTGCTTTTTAAATCTAAGGACGGGGCTAAACACAGACGAAACTTTCCCTGTGAACAGATTTAAGCTAGGTTCCTAGATAAAGACAACATGTGGCGCTTTTGGCAACAGGTCATTCATGGGGAACATATTGGACTCCGACAAAAGATGTTCGGGAACTTGCGGTTCTAGTCACCGCAATCTGGTGCCAAAAATCACGCTTGTTCCTTTTAGCCCTTAACTTCTAAACAAATAATACTTTAAGCATTTCTTCCTTTCCTTTTTGTTGTTGCTTTTATAAACATATAATTTAATATGAATGTACGGTTTTCGCAGCAAAGATTCAGCTTACATCTAGTGCAGAAAGTGCTTGTTTGGACTGGGCAATGTTTGGCAAAAAAAAGGAGTTTGAGATTGAAAGCACTTTTATACCAAAAACACAAGTCTCGACTTTCGACATGGTTGCTGCTGTGTCTACTCTGAGAAGTGGGAATATAACATGGGGTCATCTAGTCCCAGAGAGTTGTTTATTGACCTCGCTTTAACATCAAAGTCGGCTTTCACAAAAGGGCTTGGCGAAAAGTACATTGATTAAATCTATCTACAAGGCATCTTAAAGAGGTTCATGACCTCCGATGACCCCTTGAGGATGAATAAGAAGCAGGCCAGGAAAAAAATGGAAAGTGGCAACTAGAATACAAAAATTAAGTTTAAGTTTTATCTTGGTAAGAGTTTCACTGCAGTTGCAACTCAGAATAGGTCATCAAAAAATTGCCAAAGATCAGGGCTGTTATAGGACAAAGTCATGTTCTTTGCAGATCACTTTTGACAGCCTGCACCGATTTTTTACCAAACTTTACCAGTAATATTGTATTAACTTGTCTTAATTATACATAAGTAAATGATTCTGACCCGAGTAATAATACACAATGTTTTCTCTGTATCTGTGTTTACAAATAGTTTTATTGAGTCAAAAATGTGTTGACTTACAGTATGGTGACTCATATCATGCCGTCACTCTTACTTTTAATTTTGGAAATTTCCAGATATCATGTAATCAGAGGGAGTTTTCTAGTTTGAAACAAAGAAGTAAGTTAAAGACTATTATGAAAAATTGATGCGGTTTTTCAAATAAGTCACAGTTATTGCTGATAAGTTTCACATGCTCGGCAGACCTGGAAAGCAGCCACAGGAGCCACCATTTTACCTCATGCTGTTCGTGCCTGTGGTTTTCAGCACTAATGCCAAATACATCTCATAGTTGCGTCAGTATTTTATTACAAAGAAAGTATCATATCTTTCGGCACGCCTGACCTACTCACAGACTGTGTCGTCATAATAACCATGTACAATGGTCTGTATTACATATAGTTTCCTTCTGGAAATTTGATTGAGAATCCGTCAACCCATGAAATATGATCCAGAACAGTACACAAAATATATTTGTTTCTAACCTCAACTGGACGAAAAGAAAAAGGCCACACGTGTCGGAGAGAAGTGCCGTTTTACATCAACCTATAACTATTTTTCAAAATATTGCTCAACAAGACAAATCAGGAAAGTAAGTCTTAAGGCATAAGGTAAATGGAATTACAAGTTATTCACAAAACAATTAGATCTACGATGTTTTTGAGGTGGACATGCTATGCTAATAAAATACACAAAAAAAGGAGGAGGAACGTTAAGGACGATCGATGTTTGATTGGAAGGAAGGAGCAAACAACACTAGAGCACCCGCCAGCCATCCACCAAAATTAGTCACCTTACAGATGAAAAGATCTATATTGTTTGTTAAGTGTCTCGGGTGCAAATGTTTTCTTTCGTTTCCAGCTTAAAGTAACAAAATTTGGCTCTAGCGTTACCTTTGAACGACCTTCGAAAATTACCACGAAGGACAAGTGTAAAACAATCTACGAGTAGTTGCTCTATTTTTAACAAACTCCACTTCTTCGAAAACATACGTCCGTGCATTTAATCCGAAATGGTCGATCGACTAGAACTAACGAAGTCAAAACAGTGGTTTTTTTTAAAGACTTCTTTGTTTGTTGAATTTGTCCACTAAACCTGCAAAGTCCAAACTCATCATTTTAATGGTCAGTGTGACTCGACTTCAGGGCTATCCTGTTCATGGACACCGATAATACGTTCAATCCTTGCCCTTCGTGTTCATGTAACATTTATTTTTGAACCACTCAAAATGGCAGCGAGTCTTTTGTGCTGCCACATTGTTTCTTTGTTGACTCAAGAAAGACAAAATCCGCCAGCCGTTGTCAATATTGAAAGTTCAACATTTGTTGACAGCTCGATAACCGATTTTTTTTTCCATTTGTCTGTCACACCCACAAGAAAAGAACCAACACGAATACAGATAGCTGTTGCATAAATCCGGGGTTGAGAGAGCAGTGAAGATATGCGAGACCATTAAAATCTGAGCAATTGTAAAAATGACAACTTTTACTATTTGCCCTTGTCATTTTTACAATTGCCCCGATTTTAATGATCTGACAGTTGAGTTGGCTGTCCTTTTTTTTCTTAAAAAGTCTTATTGCCGAATTAGGGTCTGATAGAGACACGTTCTCTAACACGTATTGGAATTAACATTTATTGTTCTTTAGATACTTCTCTTATGATGCATAGAACTTTACACCCCTCCCCACTGGTTAGCACTCATGATGTCCTTCCCGGCTTTATGTTGACTGAGTTGCTCTGTAATTTCACAAATTCTTTTCAGTCAGTTCTCGAATTCTTCGTTTTTGAATATCCTCTGTTATTTTCACACATTCTATCTTTACTCTACGCTGCTTTCTCCTCCACCCCTCTCCCTTTCTCCTAAACCTCTTCTTTCTAGAGTTCAGGCTTTACACTAATATCCAATCATTGCTGTGTAAACACGTTTTCTAAAAGAAGTTGGCATTCTCGTGTGC
Source organism: Aplysia californica (assembly GCF_000002075.1). Taxonomy (NCBI): domain Eukaryota; kingdom Metazoa; phylum Mollusca; class Gastropoda; order Aplysiida; family Aplysiidae; genus Aplysia; species Aplysia californica. Next base: position 282,790 of record NW_004797539.1, on the reverse strand, counting down.
TGTTCCGCCACACCAGCCAGGATGTTACTGTACCAACGCTCACATTATCTTCATTTTTCAAGTATTATGTTCTCTTAGCTTTCGTTTTCCTCTCTTAACCGCCCCCTCCCCCCTCTTTTTCTTTTTTTTTAAACCACACACATTTTTTTCACTTTTCCATTCTTTCGATATTTGACTCGTTCCATTGCTCCCAGACATGAAGACAAACAAACTGAATAAATCCTTTGCATTTTCCACCAGCAATAAAACACCTGCAGGCTTACGCAAAAAGATAAAATAGACACCAACACACCAGAGTTAACGTTAGTTTTAATAGGTAAACCCCCCC
>NW_004797539.1:280581-282018 GCF_000002075.1 Aplysia californica | reverse complement strand
CCCCCCCCCTCAAATTCTCTGCATGTACACACATGTTCACTTTTCATTAAAAAACAACAAACATTATTCAGTTAAATGTATTCATTGTCTTGGTTTATTACCCCCTCCACTCCCCACCCCCCTTACACACACACACACACACTCCCCGCACGAAGCACTTCTTTTTACGTTTCGTGGGGGATACTATTATACCGATAGATATTATCTACCACTTGATAAGTTTTAACACGCATTCTTGAAGGACCAAATAGTATATTTTGCCCCCTCACATTTCATTTTTGTTTATTATTCTTTACCCTTCAGGGAAAAAAACCTTTTCAATCAATTTGGCAAAAAGTCGTGATATAATTCGTAATGAGGCTGTCTTCATTTGTACCTGAACCCTCACCATTATCCATACAGAGTCTCGGGATCTTTGACCACGAACAACAAAATATTATGTTTCAAGGTGCTTATATCTCGTATGCTTGAAAACAGCAAAATGATGTCTGTCACATTTATTTTTTGTGTTGTTCACCTACAATTAATGCCTTCTATAAGCGTCCTTGGCATTCAAATGTTCCGCACTCGTAGGTCGGTCACTTTGCGGGCCATTTCGTTACCCCTGGACTCGCATGATTTATAGCATTGTTTGTGTAATAGCAGAAGGAATGAAACAGTCAAATGAGCTCTCCTTTTCGTTCATGATAATAATATTTACCTTTATCGAACGACGACAGCAGCTTGTTTTGAGCCACGGTTAACTTAGTAGGATGCGTGAAGGGCAAAGAGAAGTCACGGCTTGGTCTACAATGATTTTATGGCCCTTATTTGTCGAGTAATAATGAGCTTGCTGAAATGTGGGACGAGGTTAGAGGGGTCGACGAGGAATTAGGTTCCTGTCACCTTGATCCACTGGTGTTAATGTTGTCATTTTCTCGAGAATAACAGAAACACTTACCTCAGTGCTCTTGCTCAACGAGATGAAGGGCCACAAATCTCGCCCCCCCCCCCCAAAAAAAAAAAAGAAGTAAAAACCCTTCCGAACTTTTGCAAACTTTGTTAACTTTGAATCGAGTGCTAAATTATTTCATAATTAGATATAGGCTACAGAAATAATAAATAAATAAATAAATAAATAAATAAATAAATAATTAAATAAATAAATAGATGACTAGATAAATAGATAAATGAATCAATATATAAATTAAATTAAATGTAAATAAAAAATAGAAAAGAAGAAGCTTGAAGAGGGAGGGACGAAATGTGCAGTAAAAGCAGAAAGGTGAATATAAACGAATTAAGTGTGTTGGTAAGTTGACTGGCTTTTGGGCATTTTTTTGGATCGCATAAAGAACAAGCACCTAAAAACTGTTCACACTACCCTTTCAAAAAAGTATCCTGCGTTTATAGGAATCTGTACACACGTGTGTGTGTGTGTGTGTGTGTGTGTGTGTG
>NW_004797539.1:218809-279888 GCF_000002075.1 Aplysia californica | reverse complement strand
CACACACACACGCACGCACACACACACACACACACACACATGCACTCACCCACACAATTTTCACATAGACAAGCACACATGCATTCACAAAAATCAACTTGCTTAAAGCTCGCAAACGTAGATACCTTCAAAGCCAGCGCATTTGACATCTAACACAATTTGGACATGACAGTCTGCATCATATAACAACTCTTACTTAACGACACATATTATTTCCATTCTCAGATGCGTCTTTTGCTGCTGGACGAATCTCAACGTAGCCAGATGATGCACAAACTGGTCGTCGCTTTCCAACAGAAAGTCCTGCTCTGCTTTGACCACTTCAAACCTGAACTGACCTTGGCCTGCCTGAGAATCCTCACTTCACTGTCAGCTCTAAAGCCTCACACGAAAAACAGGACTGTTGAAGACAGGCGATCTTCAGAGACTGGTTCTAAGACGCCCGAGGTTCGGGAAGTCTTCTCTGAGCTTGACGTAGAGGAGGCGTTGAAGAGAGAACTCCCAAACTTCACAATCTCTCGGCTGAGATCCACAGTTCAGCAAGTACTACGTCGTGCTTCGCTCCGTCAGGACGGCTCGCTCTATTTCGCTCAAGCTTCTCAGTGTGCGATGGCAACTCGTAGTGTACAGTACTTTGTTTGGTTCTTTGACTTTATGGATTACTTGCAAGAACTTTACATGAACTTCAACGATAAAATTTTCTCACCTTTGTACAAATACTTTTATGATAACAACTTTCTCATCGCTACGGGTAGGACTAATACGATGTCTTCGGCTTTCTCCAAACTGAGTCAGTTTTCTGGGAGTGAGAGCATGAGCACGATTGACGAGGCGGACTGTGACAGTGTAGGCGATTGTGCTCAGCTTCAGAAACAGTCAAAAGCTTCGCTGCTTCAGCTCAGCAAGGAGTACAAAGACATTAAGTCAATCTATGACACGTCGGACATGGACAAAATCGCTCAACGTTTGTCCTTCGTCAAAGATCAGCTAGAGTACCTCTTTGACGAAGAGGACGAGATCGATCCAGAATTCTACAGCGAAGAAAGTGGAAAGATGGTGGAGCATCTTGACATGGACTTTGGTACTGAGAACCTCATAAGGCTAGTACCAGACATCTTAGTCAAGCTGAAAAAGGCGGCTTGGCTGGCCAACCGCTGGCTTGATCTTGACGACCAGAGAACGAAAGATGTTGGCGTTAAACTGGATAAGTTATCTGGCATTGAGAAAAAATTGAAGGAACGGTTAGCCTGTTTGGGAGACAACATTGCCAGGGGTGAACGGAAGCTCGAAAGGGAAACAAATGAGCTAAGTCGTTTGATGGAGAAGGAAGGGCGTCCGGACAAACTGACCTTCAACGTGTTCAACTTAGAGAGCCATATCGATAAACTGCGTAAAAAGCTGGATAAGTTGAATAAAGAAAGAGAAACCTTTGCCCCCAGACTGGCGGAGGTGGTAAAAAGTCGAAACCTGAGAGAAATGCACAGACTTAAGTACTGTTTCGAGTCAAATAAACTCCAACGTTTTCTGACTGAACGCAAACTGGCAACTCTGGGATATCAGCGAGACCTAATAGCAGACGACCTGAATGTGGAAATGTACGTCCGGCCCAGTGTAATCCACAGCACCAATAAACTCCAGGACGACTGCGAGCGGCTGGAGCAGGACCTCCGTGACCAGAGGGACGAATTGGTCAACATCCGACAAGCACTGGTGCCCGTTCAGGAAGACAGAGCCAGCCTGATGGACCGTGTGAGCCGGGAAAAACACCGAGAGGCACCGTGGCTGAACGATCCTAACAACACGAAACTGAACAATTTGCTGCTGTATCCGGGTCAAGCGCTCTACGTAAGGAGTCTCCCAGTGGCTCACGGCGGGCGTCTTTCACGTCGGACCAAGCCAGGCTCGCGGCTGTCCGATGTCAGGCGTTTTCCTGTTGACAATAGCAGACTCATGAGAACTCTCAGTCCGCCACGGTGGTGAATACTACGTGCATCGTACATGTACTTTCTTTTCGAGGTTAATAATACGGGCGTTTCTCCTTGAGGTCGACAACAAATAATTTCCTCGGGAGTCCTCAGTCTTGGGTTTTCTTTTCAGTTTAGAGCCAAGGATCAATCACAGACTTTTGGTGTCAGCTTGGAGGTCTTGTAGCCAGGAAAGATTAAATACACAATGACAGTCCAGCTCTTTTCAGGAGGCTTAGAAAAAGCTTCCCATTCACAAATGGATGACAAAAAACTTCCAATGTAAGATAGATCATGTATTGTTCGCTTAATAACTAAGAACTATACATAGGCCAGAGACCGTTCTTATCGAATGATCTGGCTGTGTGGACCCAGATCGGCAACTGGCTGTGGAATATTACAGAATAAGCATATATTTTCCTGTTTTTGCATCTCCCCCTTAAAAAAATGTCTTATTGTTTTCTCTGGTTGTACACGTCTGTTTCTGTTTGTAGGCCTGTACTTACATGCTAAAGTAATCATCTTTTAAAATATTCTTTTTCTATGACTTGTTTATAATCAGCCTGGTAACCTATCTAACAGTCATTGTTTATTTGTCTGAGACAGTTAATGTAGTCTACTTTTTTGTCTTCTTTTGTAATTTGCCACGAGTTACAGCATTCACGTACGTACATCCATTGTAACATCTAAGGCGGTAAGCTGAAAGAAAATCAAGTTGTATCAGCCAAATATTTATAGACTGGCTCTCCTACTTATTGTCCACTTAAATACTTTACCAATCATAATGTATGATTTCGTACATGTGTGAATTTTGTTATCAATTTAAATTTTATCAATTTCTTAACCTGGCCTCATTATGACATCTATTGTTGATTTGAAATAACGATCACTCATCCATAGAGACTTGATGAATTTAAGAACAGTATCAAATTGTTTATTCCCTTTTTATGTTAATGAGTATGCTATACATTTAGCGCTGAAACTAAATTGCACTCTCGTTGTCATACATCATGCCCAACAAAATTCTCTCTCTCTCTCTCTCTCTCTCTCTCTCTCTCTCTCTCTCTCTCTCACACACACACACACACACACAAACACACAAACACATTCATATATACATACACACACATAATATACACACACGTGTGAGTGTGTGCGTGTTTATGTATATAAGTATGTGTGTGCGCGCTCGAGCGCGTGTGTATGTGTATGGATGAGCGTGTAGGTTTGTAGTATTATTGAACATTTCAGCTTTCATTATCAATTAAAGAAATCTTTTTAAAAAAGAAAACATCTTCGTGTACTAATCATAACTTGTGTTTCCAGATTGTTGAAGGCATAACTGTGCACCTTGTTCCTTCATATCATAATAAAGTATCGCCTTTAGTCTAAAAATATAATCCAAAGATTGGATGATCAAGTTGATACTATTTCTTTTTTAAAATGTGCATGCGTAGTGAAAAACCATCAGTAAAGCGTATATCTATTTTTCAGGGCTCTAAATTGTCACCCAAATACAGTTGCTTTAGGTCAGAAAACCAGTATCTGGCTTTGTTCTGGTTGTTCACACACGAGAATCCCCAGGTTTTGTAAGATTTCACATTGTTTGATAAACTGGGTGTATGCAAGCTGGGATGTTGTTTTTGTTGCCCCCCCCCCCCCCAGCAATTTAGCTTCCAAATTCTGTCTAATCTCTAGGTCATCAGTCCAAAAGCCTTTAAATTTAGAAGTAATTTAGATTGAATGAGACCACCAATAAATAATCTATGTGAGTTGGAGAGGCAGTGTTTTACGAGTTTCCTCCTGACAAAAATATGTTACACGATAGGTTAACGTGTATTTGAGTACATAAAAAAACCCGTTCGATAACCTTGTACAGCACGTAAGCTTTAAAAAAAAGAATTCTATTAAGTCAATAATTATTATAACAATAGTTATGAGGCCACTATTATAATGCAATGAATATATTCAGCATAAATGAATCTCTTTTCCACTCCACGTGCATATTCATATCGAAAACATTATCAGGGGTGTCATAATTTATGTTTGAGCTATTCGTGACCCGATGATTCATTGTACTATTGTCAATAGAGAGTGGACGATATGAAAGAGCATTGTTATTTCCTGATAAATATATCCTTTCAACGGCTTTGTGCTATATGACTCCTGCCTCTATTTAAAGTTTCTATAAATACACTCACCTACTCAATGCCAAGGAGAGTACATTTGTTGAATGCTTATTATCCTGTTACTGATTTTGACTGATTAAATTTTTTGCACCCCAGTCGACACAATCTAGATTCTTCAGGGGGCGGGCTGCTACAAACAATCCTGCCTGTCAAGCTGAGTGGGATACAGTATCCCCAAGCCAGGCAGAGATACTCTACATAATATATCTACATGGGAATTGAAATGTCCTCTGCGTACAAAGGCAGAAGGCCCTAGCCATTGCGCCAGGCCCCGGTATCTATAGCACCTATTATTATTAGGATCGCTGGTAAAACTGAAGACAACTTGAAGTTTTATTAAGTGTTTACTCGAACCCGAGAGTCCATATAAAAGTGATTGAATAATGCTGACCATTCCATGTTTATTATAGGAGACCCCAAGCTAGGACAAACTACCAAAGTCCGGCTTGACGACCAAAGGCACCTCCTTAGAGTGCTGACTTTACATAATAGTACAATATGTGTGTGTGTGTGTGTGTGTGTGTGTGTGTGTGTGTGTGTGTGTGTGTGTGTGTGTGTGTGTGTGTGTGTGTGTGTGTGTGTGTATGTGTGTGTATACATAATATATATATATATATATATATATATATATATATATATATATATATATATATATGAGTGTGTGTGTTTGTGTGTGTGTGTGTATGTGTGTGTATGTGTGTGTGTGTGTGTGTGTGTGTGTGTGTGTGTGTGTGTGTGTGTGTGTGTGTGTATGTGTGTACCAGGATTTCATTTTCGTTTGTTCGTTTGTTTATTTGTTTGCTTTTCTGTCATAAAATATTACAGAAGTTGCGAGCTTAGTGTTATCTTGTAATAACTCCATTCTCCCGGTTTTGGCGCTAACTTTATTTGAAAGCACTGAATGTCCAATAGCGAAAACGAGAGTTACATCAAAATAAAGCTGAAGTTCTTTAGACAAGAAGCACAAAGAGTAATGATTTTGAGCTTTAAAAAAAATATTTTCTAAAATGGCAGCCGTGACAGAAACTCACAAAAGTCGGAAATTGGAGCTTGTATACGATAGCACTCTGCTCGCTATGTACATTTTGTACATTCAATTTACCACCGATGTGTATGCAGCATTAATTGCTTTATTTATTTTTGTAAACACTAAGCTGGCAAAACAGGTATCAACACTTTAATCACCATTTGATGCAGTATGGTACTTGTCAGTCTTCTGAATGTGTGTGTGTGTGGATGGATTATTTCTGCTGCAGGATTGCAACCTTGTTGTTTGATGCTCAATTTGCATTTGATGTAAGACTGTGATTTCTTTACTACTTTCCAATTGAAAAAAAGCAACCTATGCATTATGTTGTACCAAAAAAAGGAGAAAAACGCTACATGTTTTAAGCTATTTAATATTGAGTTATTGATTGATCGAGATACTACATTTCATTGGCTGTGTGACTAGCCCCCGTGAGGGCTATGCTAATTTATTCGTGTTATTTGAATTGTTCTTTCTATGAAGAAATATATTTATTTGACATTGTCTGAAAGTAAAAACAGATATCGTGGCAATAAAAGTGCTTGCACATACATGTGTGTGCGTTGTTCATGTAGGTTTTATGAAGAGAATAGATTCAAAACTGCACATTCCAACTACAAGCTACAGAGCACATTATTAAAGAATCAAAAGACCATGGATGTGCAGCGGAATCAATGGCGATTCAAGGATTCTTATATGATGAATCCTACAGAACAAAATTAAATTATGTTAAAAGAAAATGCTTCTATTTTGAACATTCGTTTATGTTTCATTTCAATAATAAAAGTCAAGAATCCCTCTCTTTTAATCCAGTCTCTTTTTGCTTCAGATTGTTTTTTTTTTCTCTGAAAAATACAGATTAATCTTTGACATAATTTGATCGTATATAAATAGTTCTTAGGGGAGAGATTTTGATGTTTAGCGCCAATATCGACGCAATATGCATAGTTTTTGTTTGCGGGTTGTTTGGACAAATGATTGTCTGCTACTGAGCTCAAGACAATCTTTGCTTGGACCCTGCCTGTGAAGGCCAATTTGGGCTGATTCAGACACAAATCCTAGCAGACATGCGCGTTATTCATGTTCATACATGGAAAGCAAAATCGCCTCAGGTGCCGCTAGAACTACTAGATGTAACTTTAATACTTTACATGAATGTCCTTAGAAAATTTGGAAGTTGCTCTTAGCCTGCTTTTGGAGGTGGACGGGGTCTTAAAACCGGTTCGGGTATTTTCCTTACAAAAGTCAACAAATCTGGACAAACATGTTCATTTGTTGCTCTTCAAGGAAGGGGGGGGGGGTGGTGTGAGATACACACACACACACACACACACACACACACACACACATACACACACATACACACACACACACACACACTATCAAAACAAACTTATTTCTAACAGAACAAGTTAGCCTATACATGTAGTACACCAAAGAAAGTAGACGCCTGTGAAGTTCTTTGCTTATGGAAGAAACAGCATCAATGATATCACCATTGTCAGGTTTGGTTGGAATCTCCTTTTCCACAGACTGCACAAACATTATTATGTGAACACCTTAAGATGTGCTTATGTCATTGAACATCGGAAACGAAAAAAATTCTTCATGAAAATCGTGACACAGTCAGGGTTAGTAAAGTTAGTACAGATAATGTAGCTTCTTGTTGGCAGGGTCAGCGTTTGTGTGGGCATCACCGAAGAGGTTCAGCTTGAGGTGTACCTTGTAACAGAAAAAAGTGGGAGGGGAGGAGGCAGGCTTTGCATATGCTTTATGTATTTGTAGAAAGAACTGACCACACTACAATGCTTGAAAAGGACCTCACTCATTTCAGATTGGCCGTCGCTGTACCTGTCCTCCTCCACTGCATAAACATCTACGAATGACTGTTTCAATGCTGTGTGTTGTTCTCTGTTACCTCGCACTTCTGTCTGCAATTCTTCTGCAGTGACACCATTATCAAACCTCACTATAGGCATTATGTACGTATTTTGCTTTTGCAGCACTTCCATAGCCTCGTGGGTGAAGAGATGAGGGCTCAGCAAACACCTTTGGTTTTGCCGAGCTGCTTAATCTTTGCTTAACGCTGTTCAGAAGCGTCCATAATTAAAATTTGATTGTACTTTTCAACACGTTGCTTTATTAACGGGTCAGAAGCTGGTGTAGCCTCATCTGTGGACAGTTCGTCATCTATGAGTCTGTGCCTTCCTTGTCATGTTATGAGAGACGACTCTTCCACAAAAATACCTGACTCGCTCTCCTCCAGTGTATCCTTCGTCCACTGAATAAACTTTCCAGCTACGAACCTCCGACGTCATCACATAGGACCGGTATATCCAATAGCAACTCCTCCACCATCCTATACTCTGTTAACAGGTCCAGTTGCACAGTTTGCAGATACTTTGAAAGCGCTTTTGTGGGGGAGAATATTTCCTGACACCGGTACAATGACTTGTGCGGTGAGAACAGTTGTTAACTTTAGGAGACTGCCAATGTATATCATTTCACCTTAGCCTGAGCGTTAAGACTGATAATAACTTCTACCAAACGTGCCAAAATTTGATTATTTAATGAACCTAAAATCTTCAAGGCAACATCTTTTGACCACCTTCTAGTTTCTCTGATTTCTGATAGTTCCCAACTGTTTCATGTTGTTGTGAAGCGTCTACCCCAAATGTTCACGGGAATACTGCAATGGTATTTATCTGTGAAGATAACGATCGATGTGCTGCTCACCACAGCACTTGCAGCTTCTGTAATCTTACTTCAGTTTTATCCGCCGTTTATACCCTTTTGGATGTCGCGGGAAGAAAGAAACATCCCTCTGTCGCCAGCCGGAGAGCTTGGGTAGGGGGATGCCGTGGGTGGTTAATGTTTCCCTGACTCCATCTATCCAGGTCTTTCTCGGTCGCCCTCTAGCCCTGTTGCCGTCGAATTTTTTTAATGTAGGCACGTTGTGCTGGTTGGTGTGTTGGTAATTGCATGAGATGTCCGAACCATTTGGTTTAAAACATGTAACCCAAAGTGACGCAAAACATGAATTTGCATGTAGTTTCTTTCTATAGTTGAGTACTGAATCTTCTTTATGGTCCCTGCACCTTTGCTGCGTCATCAATTTGAGTTTCCAACGCATCGCTTGAGGTCAGATCTAACCCAACTTCAGAAACAAGATGTACAAAGCCTAGCCGGTCGTTTCTTCGCGTTTTATGATGCTCTTTTGGATATTACCAGTTTTTCAGCGTTGCAAGCAGATTTTTTAAACATTTAAAGATAGAAAAACAAAACAAAGTTAACCTAGAATAGTATTCAACGTGACACCTTGAAACGAAAGCTCTCCTACGGTTAGAGTTGTTCGTGGCATCTTTTAGTACAACCAAGAGTCCCTCTTTATCCCAGTGCGGCCCATCGGACACTGACCAGATGCCCCTGCCTCCTTCCCTTAGTGTCAATGAAAAAGAAGTATTATTATTGTGCTTAGGTGATCGTTTAATGCTGAAGAGAAGTGAAATCAGCCAGTGGCAGCCCTCAACTACTCATTCTATTGGTATTAGTAGCCAATGATCAGTGTCAGCCTATACCTTCTTGTTCTCTGACCGTCTTGGTGTCAGCGTTAGTTGCTCTTCCTTTATGCTTATCTTGTAGTTGGACGTTGCTTTTCGGACCTTTGTGCAATAAGACATCCTGCCTCTTGCAAGTCTGTTTGTCTGGACTATTTTGGTTCCGCGCCCGGCTTCTGTGTCTTTTCCCCCACTGATGATTGCAAGCGTTTAGCTCCGCCACCGACACAATGTTATTTTTTCCCGGGGGTGGGGGGGGGGGGGGGGGGGGGCTTGCTTGTTCGACCCTGTCCGTCCAGGCAAACTTAGGTCAAGTGGAATACAGCACTAAAGCAGACAAACTGATTGGTATATATTGGATAAAATGACTTTCCACACGGGAATCAAACAGTTTTCTGCATGGGTCGTCGAAGAGCCTAGCCATGACACCACAGACACCGGTGTGTACATGTGCCATGTGATGATAGTTACAGGATGTGCCTTCTTAGTACGTGTATCATGCAACATCAAACTGTCAGTTGAGTGAATGCTGACTTTGCTGCCTAGTTTGTAGTTAATGCTGTCAATAGAACGCCGAGCCAGTTATAGGGAGTTAGCCCCCCGGCAGATCGGCTTCATGTGTTTTCCGTTCGGTCCAGTTCTGGAAAGGGGACGTAACTACAGGAATACTGTCAGCAAGAATTCGTAGTTCACTTACTATCTCCCTTCTCAAGCTTTTGACAGAAGATGGATGGATTTTGTGGCGGGGGGTTGGGGGTGCTCTGTTGAGTGTTGAGGCCTGCTCCTTCTTCCCTGACAAACATCTATCATCCTTATCTCTCATCCTTCTTTTTCTGTTTGTTATTCTTTCGTAACATCTTTAACCTTCGGCACTTATCTGACCGTATTATGATGCGAGTGCCGTAAAATACTTAGCCTACTAAAATTAATATCGAAGGCGTAACTATTCAAAGCTCTCCGATGTGAATGTGAACTTTGGTGGTATTTTTTCATTTAATCAGATTTTCATAGAATTTATCCTACAAGTCCTATGCCATGAGGGAACCGTTCCCGCTATTTTTTCTTACATGTTCGAGCATTTGAACTTCGAGTGAAACTTCGAGCCTTAAAAATTGATGGCCCTGCTCCGTATTTTAAAAATAGAATCTATTTGGTCTACTCACGGTGTGGGTTTAGCGTCGTCTAAAATACCCGTGGTAATATCAGTGTCTTTGCCTATTTGAGTCTATTTTAGAGGGTGCTATGTAAGCTTATGTCTTGAATAAAAATTTTCTGAAGTAACGGGACTGTTCTAAAAGAAATTCTCGTTGTGCATCAGTGTTGGTTTACATTAATGCTTTCGAAAAGGCGGCGTCTTCGGGTACATACCATTACCTTAAATTCACATGCCAAAAGACATCACAATAATAATAATAATAATAATAATAATAATAATAATAATAATAATAATAATAATAATAATAATAATAAATAGTAAGAGTAACATTATTAATATTAATGATGATGATGATGATGATGATGATGATGATGATGATGATGATGATGATGATGATGATGATGATGATGATGATGATGATAATGATGATGATGATGATGATGATGATGATGATGATGATGATGATGATGATGATGATGATGATAATAATAATAATAATAATAATAATAATAATAATAATAATAATAATAATGGTAGGCCTAATTAAGTAGCCTACATGTACTACTGCAGTTCATCTGATAATGCCTGGCGATGACCAATGCATCCACATAGAGAACAGAAGGATAAGACTAAGATGGCTCTTGTGACTTTTGCCATGGCATATGACACCTAATTGTGGCAGAGATCTCGAGAAGTTTTCCACATTTTGTACCTTTAAAAGTTACATTTCCACTTGAAGATATGCTTAGCTACAGGCTTCTCTCTTGGCTTATTCATGAAACCTCATACCTACTACCCATTTAGTAACTGCTAGGCGCTTCTCCATATCATGTTGAAGTCCTTCTGAGACACCAATTTTTAAAGGTTGTCTTTGTAGCACTGGCGACAGTAGATTACTGCTTTGGGATTCTGAAATCAGGCATTCTTACGACATGACCAACCCAGCGAAGTTAAATGCTTTTGAGCTTAGACTTAGAAAACTCTCGGCATTTGTCCTTTTGAGATCTTCAGTGATCTGGTTTTTAAGTTGCCCTACCATTCGATGTTAATGCTAAGGATTCTCCTATAACATTTCATCTGGAAATGATTGAGCTTCTTGGCCTGACTGTAGTTTACTGTTCAGGTCTCGGCACTGTACAACAGGGTTGAGAAGACCGCAGCATTACAGACTGACTTTCAACTTTGTGTGTGGATACCACAACAGTCCAGTTTTCTAAAGGATGCACTAGCTATTTAATTATTCATAGGTACAGATAAAGCTCTTTTTTCTATTGAAGCAGGAATGGAACGACAGTGAACTACCAATTAGATACTATTTGAAGCTGTCAACATTGTTGAGTTAAGCAGGCCTATATTTTGACTTCAGGACGGAGAGTCTGTGCATCATCAGTTAGGCCTATTTGATAGAAGGGAACTTCCGTCTTTGCTGTACTTATTGTGAATCCTAAGTTCTCATAGATCTATGCCTTAGAAAAGAAATCAACTGTTTTGTATAACGGCTTCTTCGTGGGCAGTAATACACACAGTAACGCCAAATAATGCAAATAACACTTTGCAGACATGCATTGTATGCTTGTTGTCTTTGCCTGTAGCCAGCGAGAATTGATCCTTGACTTTACTGTCGAGTCTGTACCTGCCTGATCAACGGGTACGTCAGCAGGCGATCTCTGGGCTGCTTCATGCAACGTTACTAAGAACGTGATACATGTACTGAATAAAATTGGCGCCAATACAGCCCTGCTTCTCTCCAGTTGTCATACGAAAGGCTTCCGACATAATATAAAAATCGTCATTACTCTTGACACTAGCCATCATGCCTTCATGAAACTGATGAACCGTATAGTGAAGAAATTTGGTGGGCAGCTGTACTTCGCTAAGATTTTCTATAAGCCTTCCCGACTGAAGGTATCCAAGGCCTTCGTCAGATCATGATTTATAGATCTTTACATCAACTCTGCATGCCTAGGTCCAGGACAATGTAATGTTGGGTGAAAGGGCCTTTTCCATCTGTGCCCCAAAATTCTGGAACAATTTGGATTTAGACGTTAAAATGTCTCATTCAATTTATCAATTTAAATCAAAGTTGAAGACAGTGTTTTTCAGGAAAGTATATTTATAATGCTGGAACTCTACACTTAACCATGTATTTGATTTTGGTTTCGTCATAATTGTAATCAGAAGAGTTATGTGATGTACATTATTCCACAGTCATAGAATTAAAAACGTCTAGAAACTTGCAAATGAATATCTAACATAAAGGTTTTTACCCGATTTTTCAATTTTCGAACAAGATATTATATCATTTGTTCTAATTAAATCAAATGTTGAATCGAATTTCATTAAAAAAAAATCTTAAGCTTTTTAACTCGTCCCCCCCCCCCCCAGCTCCTCCCAAGAAAATAAAAAAAGAATATCTTTATACATATAATTGTTTCTTTTTAAAAGCCGGACTTAATTATCGAATAATAAAAATAAATAAATACACTGTAGGTAAAATCAATAACTCTCCCTGCTCTCGCCGCTTGGGTTTGTCGATAGACCGATTCAGAGCCTCGTCATTTTGTTTCAGTTGTCGAATTGAAAAAGTCTGTAAAGAGCGGAATTCGTGCCACACACTCACACACACACACACTCACACACATACACACACACACACACACACACACACACACACACACACACACACACACACATGTGTCTTTGCAGGGGTAGACAAAGAACCAGAATTCTTTAACGGTTTGGTACAGATAGCCAACAGCCACTTCGGGGAAAAATTCCCGCCACCAAGTACCGGTAAACGCTGAAATGCCAAATTGAATGTTTAATTGTTTTATCTATTTCTGAACCTTGAACTATGGAAGCATAATTACTTCTTTAGTCAGAAAGAATTGCACAATTATTTTTATTTATACTACTGCTTTCGACTTGCTTCTCAAGGACAGCATTTGCTTTGATATGAAAACACTTTATGAATCTTGGCTGTTTTTTAAAGCTCGAAAACTGGCATATTTAATTCGTTGCGGGAACTGCTGGGCTGTGGTATACTCTACGTTCGGGAGTTTCCTATTCATTTATTCATTATTTCTACCTTCTCTTTCTTCAATTGCACGTTTGTATGCCGTGTGTCACAGGGCTTTAGTGGGAGCATCTAGAGGTGTCTGGACTAAATTACAGGAGAATCATTAGGTTGCAACTACCGCCTCAGTGTTGTATGAACCGAAGACCCAGGTTCCAATATGTGGATACAGGTTCGTCTCATCAGCGGGGCAAAGACAGTCCGCATTGACAACTTGAGCAAGCTTACCAAAGTCGAAGACCTTCGGACGCGTCTGGTCGAGCCCTTCGAAACAGAAACATGCAGGCAAAGGCTCTTCTTCCGTGGAAAACAGGTACTTAGTTTGGACTTATTGTAAACAACACCAGTCATTGATCCAATTGATTGTCAAGACA
This sequence comes from Aplysia californica, assembly GCF_000002075.1. NCBI lineage: Eukaryota > Metazoa > Mollusca > Gastropoda > Aplysiida > Aplysiidae > Aplysia > Aplysia californica. The sequence goes on along the minus strand of NW_004797539.1, from coordinate 266,545 downwards.
GACATCAAGAAGTATGATGAAGTGATTGAGCCGGTGTTCTGGGGTAAGGCTTGACTGGAGGCTGGAGGGAAGACTTGGTTTTATAGCTTATGGGGTGCCCATTGCCATTGCAATTACGGCGGGTCGGGCTGATTGCCTGACTCATTCGCCTATGTTTCTTATGGAGTCAACGAGTCAGGCACGGCTCATAGACTTAAAAACGAACGCGTTTGTTTTCAGGCAACTTTTTTTTAGAGTTGGGCGGTCAACCCGCCCTGCCGTAATGGGCACCCCGTTACACAGTCGAACCTGCGTAAGACGGCAAGCAGTGGTCAAAACTTCACAGCTCTTAACTGCTATCCTGTCTGATTATGACATGCAGTCAGTCTTACAATCCAATTACCACCTGTGTTTGCCTTTCATAGGACCACTGTTTGACCTATTAAAATTAACGAAGTGATTATTCGGACTCGAGTCCGAATATGAAAAAATGTTATTCGGACTCTGATTCTTGTCCAGCATGACATCACTTCTGACTTCCTGTGACTCGTGAATCCGGCTTCCTGTCCTGCCTCACTCGTGACTCGCCTCAGGCTGGGTAGAGACCGGGATCACTTCGGGCAAAAAGGCGTTTTGTGCAGGAGCCGAGTTTTAATCTTATGATGAATTTGAGGCCGGCCTGAAAAGTTATAGCGCTTCTAATAAATGTTTATTTATCAAGAGGTCATCAGAAGCAATTAAAGATAGCTCGTTAGCATGTGTCGGGGTCGGATGGGCGGCCTGCACACATGTGGCTGTGTGCGTGTCGGGGAGGGTGGTGGGGGGCACGATCGGTTGGTCCGGGATTTGAATGTCGCATAAGCGTCGGTCTTTTTCTCCCTGGCAACTGATCATTATTACAATATTAAGCTAGTCTTGACGTAGATCTACGTAATGAATTGTGCGCTGGTCTATGGAATCAAAAGTTGCCGTATGCTCAGCTCTACACAGCAACACAACTTTTTCTTGGTAAACAATCGATATGACACAGGCTTGTGTATTTGAACAAATCGGTCTTTTTTTTTTTTTTTACACAGCTCATAATATGCCAGGTGGTCTGCTAATCTTCAATTTTACCTTTTTCTGCAACAAAAAAAGTGGGAAACGTGGGGGGGGGGGGGGAGGGGTATCAAAGAGGTGGCGTGCATTGGATCGGCAGATAAAGTGTGGGGGGAACTAAAAAATGGCGGAAAATTGGAAGCACGGAACGTTAGATCTGTTAAAAGAAAAAATGTTATTCGGACTCGAGTCCGAATAACGACGGCCTAAAATTAAAAACCGAAACGTTTGAACATCTCTTTTGCTTCCACCCTTAGCCCCACCCACCAGTGCCAACCCACACGGCCGTCATGTAACAACGATTCGAAGAACTCTTCTCGGCTGGCCGTACAATCAGGGCGGCAGGCATTGGTCAATCTAATTTCACACCTTTGGCCTGGCTATCCAGGGAAGTTTCCGAAGTGGCTCGCTACTCCAGCACTCTCACGGCCAGTCGTGAGATTTCACACCCGCACTACACTGACCATCTACATCGCTCAGGGCTCACATACATGATGGGGTAATATCTACCCCCCAATTGCACCCCTACTCCCCTTCCTCCCCCAGCGGCATGGCCATTGCGTTAAGTTTAGAACCGACGGAACCAAATTTGCGAGTTTTGTTCCAAATCAAGGCTGGGCGGGCAAAGCATTTTCCGTCTAGACAGGTGAACCCCTCGGAAGGGAGTGGATTTTTCTTTCTGTTTCCGCGTTGGTCAGGTTTCCGTTTTATACAGGTAATTAAAGAGGAAAATACAGTCAAACCTGTGTAAGACGGCCACCCATTGTCAAGGAGAAAAGTGGCCGTATAAGACAGGTGGCCGTCTTAGGTAGGACTGATCAAGATAAAGAAAACAAACCATTCCCATCTGAGGCCCCAATCGAAAGTAGCCCATTATGTTGTCTTTGTTGGTGTTGTTGTTGTTGGTTTGTATTTTGTTTGTAATTTTTTTTTTGTCGCTGATTTTGCACAAGGGTGACAATAAAACGAAATGTATCAGACAAGGAAGACCGAGTGCCATGTTAAAACAAACACATGGGTCGGAGAACGAGCTACGCTTCTGTAACAAGTTCATGTTGACGTCCTTTGTTACTTTGTTACAGACTCTGTAAACAGTGACCACTCATCTCACTTAAGATTTGTGTATGAGTTCTGGGCGAGGCTTATTTATGGGTTATGAGGGATCACACGCTTACCTCACCAGCAGCTGAAAATTGGTAGCTATTGGTCAACAGTGGGAGGGGCCTACACGACATGATCGGTTGGAGGGACTACCGAACAACAACGACAGGTGATTGAATTATGACGGCTCGCCCACAACGCCAGGGGGCCAATGCACAATTTATGACAAAACGTAAAATGAAGTCACTAAGGTGACCTGTGTGTTAAAATATGGTGGCCGCGGCCGCGTGGACAGGTGCCCGTTTTACACAGTTAAATTATATAGAAAAAACGCAAGGGGGGGAATGGAAAGTGGCCGTTTGTACAGGTGGCCGTCTTATCTATGAGGTGGCCGTCAGGGCAGGTTCGACTGTATCAAGGGGAGAGCGGGGAGATTCCTTTAAGACAGGTTTCCGTTAAGGCAGGTTTGACTGTATTAGGCTGTCTTCCTACCCTGTCTTGTCTAGGTTCTGAGAAGACACTGACTGTACTGTAGGCCTAATATTTTCAAGGAGTTCCCACATGCAGTTGCATTGGTGCTTTTTCGGTAGTTCCGCCACCCTTATTTGAGCCTAGATCTACATCTAGATAGAACTAGATTCTAGATCTATACCATTGATGCATGGCGAGCTAAGATATCAAACCTAACTTCTGCAAAACATCAAATTATGGTAAAATCAGGGGGGCATGGATACTCCCCCACCTTATAAATTAGGTGCGGGGGGGCAGGGGGGGCAAGCCCCCCTGAAACCCCCACTCTTGGGGCCAAAACCCACAAATAACAATTGCAGGGTGGAGACTACCGAAAAAGCGCTGTTGCCTAACTAGATCTTCTAGATCTAGATTCTAGATCTATTACTCTAGGGGGCCAACCTATGTGACATATTTTTTGCTACCGATCTAGCCTAGAATCTCTAGATCTAGATTTAGAGTAATTCTAAGGCCAAATCCTCCTACTATCTCTATCGCATGGCACCAAAGATCGTGTAGGTTTCTGAATGTTTGATGGCACGATGCTTTGGTGCTATGTTTTTACAGGGATACCGGTAATGTGATGATACGGTGCTCCGATGATGCTGCTGCCTTTATCTCTTCTGTGCATTGTTTATCGCGCCCGGAGAGGTGGCGGTTAATCTTCTGGCGTCTTTATGGCAATTTTCGCGCATTTTATTGTCTTTGCGTTACCGTGTTTCAATTTCAAGCATCATGATTCACTTCCGTACCAGAATTTCGAAATATTAACATACCGGAAACCTTGTAGCCAATCAGTAGAGCATGGCTGACGGGCTGCAGTAAGTCGCAAGTGTGAAATTTACCGTGCGAAACACATTAGTACGGATAATACGTCAAGCCACTGACCCAACATAAGATTCTCTACTACACAATCTTTGGTATCTCCTTGGCCTTTTAATAAATAGTATATATGGGGGCTCTCGTGGCCTAGAGGTTAAGTTGTTGGCCTCTCATTCAAAGGTCCCGAGTTCGAATGCGGGTAGCGACCGAAAAATTTTCTTCTCTAAATTTGTCTCCTTTCACCTCCTTTCCTGCTCTCTAGCAATGTTCTGTTGTCTGCTTTCATTTCCACTTTCTGCCCCCACCCCTTCACCTCCTTTGCCCCCTCCTCTGGGCTCCTGACTCTTTCTGCAGCCTTTCTACTGCTACTCCTTGGCTCCTCCTTACTGCTGTCTTTCTGCCACACCCCTGATCTTCTGTCTTATGGTAGGAAAGGTCTACACCTAGCCTTCTCGGACAAGGGCGAAAAATCTTGGAGGTCCCGTGTGCAAGTTGCGCACGTTAAAGATCCCTTGGTGGTCTAAAATCGTAGTAGGCTTCGGCCACCACCAGGGCAAAATTCCAAATTTCCTACCAACTGAAAATATTAGGTGTGTCCTGCGCGCTCATATGACCTTATGCAGTTGTATGCGCCGTAAAACACTTTACAAAAACAAACATAAAAATAGTATGTGGGTATCCCAGGATGTGATGACATCACATAATTACTTAAAGTAGCCGCCAATTAGGCAGGTGCGTCGTTCTACGTTTAGTCGCATGTCCCGACACCCTTCCCTCAAAACAGCTGCTTTTGAATCCTCTTGATCTGCATGCAATTTTTTTTTAACATTGTGTATGAATGATTTACTAGATCTAGTGGACTCTGTAATAATGACAAATCATGTAGCGGCCAAGGGTTAAGGGGTTGAGTTTGGGCTCCCTGTAATATACTTTAGGCTTGCTCTATTTCTCCGAATGATCGGGAAAATAAACTTGAACTCTATTTCTCCGAACAGTTTTCGTATTTACGAATGGAGTGGCGCGCGTGCGTGTGTGTAAAGGGGGGGTGGAGGGATTTTTTTGCTTTTATGGATGTAAGTTTTTGCTTTAGGTGTGACTAAATGCAAAATAGGTTACTGCCAAAGTTGTGCAGTCTTGTTTTCTTGCAGCGTTCCTTTTGAAGACATTTTCAAATGGGGTAGTCCGGGAACGTTGCCCCAGCCACTTTAGACTTTAAAAAATCTCTAGCTCTTGAAATTGAATTCGATGCAAAAAATGTTTCTTCCCATTCCTCGCAGAATGGCAGAATGAAAGATGACGCCTAAATCTCACAAATAACCAAAAAATCTCGAGAACGGAAACCGTTTTGGAGAAATACAGGTCCAGTTTATTTTCTCGAGCGTTGGAGAAATAGTCACTTCGTATATTTTATAACTGAGGCCTAGTTTGAATAAAAGAGATGACTGAATTATATGAGAATAAAATGTGCAGATCTGGAAGATTCCCACATTTTGAAACTTTACTAGACTTTACTTTGCACTGGTTGCATTCAACATTCCTCAACACAAACACCTCCCAAATTATGGTAAAATTCTGGAATTTTTTATGTTCCCCAGAAACCCCCCTCTCCCACTTTTTAAAAACTTATCCAAGTGGCTTTGTCCTTTTAATGAGGATGAAATCATACACTTAGTGTAGAAATGTAGCCTGCCTAATGCATTTGCTTTTAACTCGTTATCTCAGGCAAGCTGCTCCCAGCAGCTCGGAGCGGCTCAGGCATATTCCTTTTGGACAACTTTAAAGTAAAATTCATCATCATCATTGCCTTTCTCACCCTGGATCAGGATATAGGCCAGGAACAATTACACTTCCCACCTTTCCCTTCCTGGGCTAGCGGCTTGATGTCATTCCATGTCTCCCCACTTTTCTGTATATCTATTTCTGTGACTCTTTTCCAGGTTCGTCGCAGTCTTCCCCTTGATCTTTTAACCTGTGGGTTCCAATCTAACACTTTCCTTGTTATGCAGCAACTTGACTTTGACTTCCTGAGAGTATTCCAACCCAGCCATCGCCACCATCTTCTTCCCACCTCATCTCTGACTGGGTTCTGTCTCATTCTTCTTAATACTATCTTGTTGGTGACCCTGTTTGTCCATCTTATCTTCTGTAACTTCCTTAGTAAAGACTTTTCTTGTTCAAGAAAAAAATCTGGATCCTTTTTTATGCAAGTCTTGAGATGCGTTCCATATCTCACATCCATACGACAAGACCTACTTCACATTTGATGTCAAGTTACTTTTCGGCAATCGCTGAAAACAGGTCTCTTTTACTGGGAGTGATAGGTTCTCTTGTTTTAATTTAATGACCAATTTAGTGATGTATGTCACTTAATTAGGTTTTGTACCAAAAGAGGGTCCCAGCATAGTGGTTACCCCCCTCAGAGATAAAGACAATATAATAATGTAAAGTAGAATGAAAACATCAATTTCTCATAGTCAAGGTTTGCAATGGTTTTTAAGGTGAAATTTGCATATAACATAAAAACTGATATAGAAAGAAAATTTTCAGAAAACAGCACAAGATGGTTTAAAAATTACCAAAAATAAAGTGAAGTTTTTGTTAAGCAGGTCATTGCGAGTCTGAATTATAAAAGCAGGTGTGGCAGTAATTAACTTGTGGCAGGGTTAATCTAATCTTCATTCATTAGAACTAGGTCAACTTAATGATATATATAACTGAAATAAAAACCGACAATGAATGGTCCTAGGTTAGAATTTGGCTTTGTCCGAAATGGCCTTATATAAGATTGATTTGTTGGATGATGGTTTAATTTTTTTTGCTTTTAGGGATAGTGATAGTGATGATGAGTAATGAACTTTTATTTACAAAGAGCCAATTTCATTGGATGGACTGCAGACTATCTATGTGATTTCACCAGGAGACTCCTCATTAACTTCCAATGAGCAGGCTTTGACTTTGGTTGTGTTAATAGTCACATGATCACCAAATTGTTTCCCGCACTTATGGATGGTTATGAAAAGACAGTCTTTTCCATTCACAAAGTTTGAATATTCATCGAAAAGAACAATGTCTCAGTGACTGCTTTTATTTTTCAGGAAATGAGTTATTTATATATTAATATAATAACCTTTCTTTTATCCTTAATTTTGTCTGCAGATGGAAGATGGCCATTCACTCTTTGATTATGATGTTGGCCTGAATGATCTTATTCAACTCCTGGTGCGAAAGGATGTGTCTGCTGATTCCCAGAAGTCTGACTCTGAAACTAAAGATTCAGTCGAAGATGCAAGTGCAAGTTGTGAGAAGCCTGCCTCAGATGATGGGAGCATTTCTGACAAAGAGAATAAAGAGGTGAAAATAGTCTTTTATCAGTTTAAAAAATGTCTTGTCTATTGAATCTAAAAAAGTGTTTTTGCGCCTGTGGGAAGACTGCAATGAATGTATAATATCCCGACATGCTATGGTAGAAAATATGAGAATGAAATGACATTTGATCTTTTTTTTACATGCACTTGTCTAAAAAATCACCTTGCCAAGAAAGTATCTCTGTGAAGGTGTGAAAATATGTAATTGTGGGTTTGAATAAACAATTTCATTGGCTCAGAGTGAGGCATGCTTACTGAAAGGTGTACTGACCATTGAACCCCCTGTGATAGGAATGATTCATTTATGACAGATGGGCTGGGGAATTTAGTAATAAATATAAGGGTCTTTTTTTTATAGAAGACAAGACCTGTCATATATTTGTAGAGTGAGAACCATAAAAGGCAGGTCTTATAATCTGGGTAAATTTAACCCTCGGATTGACTGTCACCCATGGATTGAATTCCAGTCAGTGTGATGAAATTGAAAGATTAATGTAATTAGATACTCTTGGATAAAGTTTACTTTACATTTCTTCCTTTGACTATAATTGAGGTTTATTTCTTCATTTTTGCAGCCTGATGAAGCTGAGCTCCAAGCATCCACAAGCCAGGTAGTTCTTGGCGACTGCAGAAACATTTATAAGGTATGAATTGTAAAACTTTTAAAAAACAATTCTCAAATTAATTTGAATACCTGCTGGCTGCCAGGTTTCTGCAGGAGGAAATTAAGTAAGTTTCTTGCTTCTGTAAAACTTACTCTTTTATATGGAGTTACCCAGTCTTATCACAACGGAAACGATATGTTACAGAAGGGTCTTGATGCTGTTATAACGTGTAATGAGTTTATAAAAGTCTGCATTTCTTTTTCAGCCTTTTATTTCTCTTTCCTTTCATTCTGCTTTCAGGTTGACGATATTATTGATGCTCGTGATGTCACGATGGGAGCATGGTTTGAAGCAAAAATTGTCAAGGTGGAAGAAGGCTATCATGAAAAGATCAGAGAAAGACTAGAGAATAGTTCTTTTAATCCCTTGAAATCTCACATTGCTGCAGAAAAGACTTCAAAAGACAATTGTGCTCAGAGTACTGATGAACCCATGGAGTTTGGAGGTTCTAGTGATAAAGTGGTGACTGACACTCTTTCGCCTTCAGGAAATGCATCATCATCAAATTCATCTAGTGAAGTGCCAAAATTTCCTCATCAAGGTGTTCCAGATGGATTTTCATATCATATATGTTTTGAAAAGTAAGTATGCTTTCAATTGCTTTAGATTTAAAAGATAAGTTTTACAGTTTGGATAATCCCTCAAGAACTTGCATTTGTATGATGTACTGTGCACTTTTATACAGTTGAACCCGCCTTAACGGAAACCTGTCTTAACGGAATCTCCCCGCTCCCCCCTTGATATTTTCCTCTTTAATTACCTGTATAAAATGGAAACCTGTCCAACGCGGAAATGGAAAGAAAAATCCGCTCCCTTTCGAGGGTTTCACCTGTCTAAGAAGGAAAATGCTTTGCTTGCTCAACCCTGATTTGAAACAAAACTCGCAAATTTGGTTCTGCCGGCTTTAAACTTAACACTATGGCCATGCCGCTAGGCGAAGAAGGGGAGTAGGGGTGCAATTTGGGGGTAGATGTTACCCATCATGTGAGCCCTGAGCGATGCAGATGGTCAGGGTAGTGTGGGTGTGAAATCTCACGACTTCCCGTGAGAGTGCTCGAGTAGCGAGCCACTACCGAAACTTTCCTGAGTAGCCAGAAGCCAAAGGTGTGAAATTAGATTGACCAATGCCTGCCGCCCTGATCGTACGGTCAGTCGATGGTGGGTGGGGGCTAAGGGTGGAATCAAAGGAGAAACGTTTGTTTTTAATAGATCAAGCAGTGGTCCTATGAAAGGAAAGCACTGGTGGTAATTGGATAAGTAAGACTGATCCATGTCATTATCAGATAGGATAGCAATTGAAAGGTGTGAAGTTTTGACCACTGCTTGCCGATCGGACAAGCGATCCTTGATCCCACCGGCTGGCCCCCCTCCCCCCCAAACCTCCATCTAAATTCCCCTAAGATGGAAAATGTGTCTAAGACAGAATTTTTTTCTGGCTCCCTTGCGATTCCGTCTTATACAGGTTCGACTGTAGTAAATGTTTGGACACTGAATTCACCCTCAGGGTCAGTATACAGCTATGCCTTTCTGCTTAAAGATCTATAATTTGAAGCTTTAGAAAAGGGGTTCTTTTTTTCTTTTAATTATTGTCATTTGATTTGAATGTTGAATTGTACAGTTAAAAGGCTACTGCTCATTTTCATTATCATGTGTGACAATGTTTACCAGATTTCTAACTTCCCAGGTCCTTGCTTTACACTGGAACCTAGTTTGTTAGGGTCAATCTAAGGGTTGACTCGCCTTTATTTGACCTTGCTTTCTTGACTGTTTTTCTCCAAAATTATTTAATGAAGAGAATCTTTTTAAGGTTTGTTTTGAAAGATAGCTGTGAGATGTGGAGACTGCTCTTGCACACCTTTCTCAAATTGAGTTTTGCTGATTTTCAATTTCAGTAATAGATATATGCTGTCATTTTTTATTATTCTATATCAGATTTTTACCTCACTAAATGTTTTTCAGCTACATTGGTGATTGACTCAGAAAGTAGAAAGAAATCTAGAAAAATATTGATGTTTTGGACATGAGATCAGAATGACTTAACACTTTGCAGTCACCCAGCCAGCAGTACAAAATATCCCATCTGTTCACCCTTCAACTGACTTCTTGAGCCTGGCACAGAGGTGACCGAAACGGATAATTTTCAGCAGTGCGTTATTGCGCCAAGTGACCGCATAGTGTAAACATATTAAACAAGTTTCCTTTTTGACTGGAATTTTCCCCTTGTCTAGAATTCCAAGGGATTTTTACTTTGCTTTTGTCTTATGCAGGTATCCTGAAGATGTTCTTATGGTGCTCAGCACTGAAATCCGACCTCGTGCCAGAACCCTCTTGCCTTTCTCTGATGTTCAGATTGGTCAACACATAATGGCCAACTATAACTACGAAGAGCCAGACACAAGGGGGTTCTGGTACGACTGCTGTGTCACCGACAAGAAAGATACCCGCACAGTGAAAGAACTTGTTGCAACTGTATATATTGGGTAGGTGGATAGATATATATGTATATGTGAAAATGTTTTGGCTTTTATTTAGCTTCTTTATTTGTTTAGTTTGTTTGACTTGTTCTGAAGTATCGAAAATATAGACGGATGATAATGGTTTTCAGCAGAAACCAGGAGTTCAGTGTTAACTGGCCGGAATTTCAGAAATATACTGTGACAAAAACTTCACTAGCTTTAATCCAGTCATTAAAACCCTGAAAAATTAGATGTCTCCGGATCTTTTGTTAATCCTTCAGAAAGACCCTGATTCATTGTATATAAATTAAAAGCTGATAAATGTTGAAATTCTAGTAGCTGTTGAGCTTGTGCCCTTCAGATTGATGCGAATCAGTAAAATGTAGCAATGCCAATCGGGCTTTCCCGCGAGGCGAAAATTTGGTCCCCGTTTACGGGCGATTTTGCGGACCCGGCCGAAGCGTAGGTGACTAACTTTGTCAACCTCGGTCTGCTCTATTTTCGAACCAATCCGAATGAAACTCGGCAACCAATCAGAAAATAGGGCAAACTAATGATATGTGGACGTTGAAGTTCGTACACATAAATTAACCTATACTTTTGGTGTCGGGAACACTTTCGTATCGTGTACACCGAAAACTATAAGGAGTTTGAATTTCAACGCCGAGATGGTAATAGATCTATCTATCCTCTATAGTGTGTCAAATTTGAACGTTCTGTGTCAAGTAGTTGTTTAGACCCGATCATAAATGCACGACTACCCCCCTATCCAAAGCGGCTTCGCACGGAGACCGGCCATTTTCCCCTCACTCTCGCGGCAAATGTATGTGACCTACAAATCCCCGCATGACTATTCCGGGGCCGTTCATTGGTCACTTGAAATAGGGCAATGGCGGGCGCGCGCATCCGGTTGTTTTTCTCTCTATTCCCCTGTAACATCGCTATGGGGGTATTCCGAGGTGAGGTTATCTCGTCTCGGGGTGTTCGCGTCTCAACGGGCAAAAAGAATTTTTAATTGTACGGCATGCTAGATTGAATTAACTTATCTTTTAAGGTTGGCATGGTCAAAAGTCATCATAAAAAGCTTTGCAATTATTTAGTCACGCTGCCGACATATATTCTTAAAGATCCCATGTTGTGATACGATGCTATAAATAAAATAGACTCATCTCGACACCCCTTTTTCGCAAAATCGTAATATGTACACCACAATTTTAATTATAACAAAATAACTACGAAATTGGTAGTAAATCTGACTGCAGAAATGATTTCTACACTCAAAAACACATCGGGTAGCCAAGTTTCTCTCGAACACTCCGATTAGTTACCGAGATATCGTCGATTTTCTTACAGAATCTGCTACTGCGTGGTCCACTTTTTAGGAGTATTTTCCTATATGTGGGTCATCCATATTTTGCCGACCTTTACAACCCCATAACTTTTTTATTTATGAACCGATTCTCAAAATTCAAGAAGCGTAATTCTTAGAATTGAAAATTCTTTCTTAGGTACCAAAAAAAAGGGGACAAAAGTGAAAATTTAAATTTTCATTGGCATTGCTATAAAATGTTCTTGTATTCTTCAGTTGGGTGAGAAAGACGATGTAATAAGCCTACCTGATTTGAATTTAATTGCATAATTAATTGTAGATCTTGTGTAATTCATAAGTATTTTTCTATTTACAATTTTGTTTTTGTTTTCAGTGCTGACTTAACTCCTCTTCATGATTGCCGCCTTTTGTTCATCAAAGAATTATTTGGTATAGAAGTGCCTGGAACCCAACTCACAGAGGAGGATATTGCTGCAGACCCCAAGAATGATGTGGAAAAAAGTATGTTTTATAATATGGTCAAGTGCAGTGGTTCCCATATCATAGGTTGCAATCTCCAAGGGGGTTGGCAAAGGATTGTTGAGAAGTTGCTGGGATTCTGAGATATGAGTCCTTAACCCCTTGACTGCTCATTGTAGGTGCCTCACATGCTTAAGAAAATTTCATCATGTGCAAGGCATCACAGGTCACAATCTTTAAACGACCTTTGCTTGCTTATTATGAGGTAAAACTAAAATGTTATATATGGGCAGAAAGAAGTGAGGAGATGATGTGTGGAACAGGTCATAATAATGTAAATAACTTGAAAGTACTGAGGCTGAACAAATGCTCTGACTCAGTGCTTTGGCTCTGTCTCGCTTTGTGTTATAATACACAGAACTTGTGCTTCCTATCAATCTATTTTATGTCAATAGAAAGAGAAATAAAGAGATAACTTCTTTATCCATTGACAAGACGTGGGTAGAACAAGCTATAACGTAAACAACTTAAAAATATTAAAACCGAACAAGCGCTCCGATTCACTGTGTTGGCTCTGACTTGTCTCGCACGTTGAAAGCAGACTTTGTTTTGTTATTGGCTAAAGATCCTGCACTTCCTATCAAATAGTCTATATATGTGTATGATCTCATGGATGAAATGATAAGGTTTCAAAGGATGTTCTCTTTATTCAAAACTTGGTAGAAGCTGAGATATCAACAAAATAAAATACAGGGTTTAGCTGCTGTTTGGGATATGTTCAGTCACACTGGTCGGTGGATATCGAGTTCTATGAAATAATCCTAAAGCTCAGTCAAAGGGTTAATCTTTTCTTGTTTCATTATTGAAAGGGGTGGGGTGGGGAGGGTGGGTCAAGGAAAAATTGGAAATTGAACAAGGGGGTCACATTACACTTTGAAATCCAGCACGGTGTTCCTATGCTAGAAAGAATTTAAAACTAGTGGTCTTTACTTAACTATGCTGTAATGACCACCTGCCCAAGACAATCTCAAGGAAAAGTGATCACTCCCCTAAAAAAAATTGCCCAACAGCCTTAAGAATTGCAAGTTTCTTTGATTTTGTTATTTTAGTGAGTGCAAGATTTTATGATTATAATGATACAGTCCAAGATACCACCTGTCAAAAAAATGACCAAAATTCTCCTCGACAATTGGTTGTCTTGGACAGATTTGACTATGTTAAATCTGAAAAGACTTCTACCGCCTTCAAGTACTATTGCGTTGATGTGTGACATCATTTAGTACTGGCCAGAGCTAAATAAGAGTCATTACAGTAAAAGGGTAGAACAATCTCGTTTTTCAGTTTAAAAAGTTTTGACATAACGAAAGACATGTAACATAAAATACGCGATAAAATCATTTTGTAATAGTAAATTTGTGATTTTGATTTTTATATTTGACATTTGATTGATGATAGTCATTTTACTAATTCCATTTAAGATTTGTTATGTTTTGTTATATGAGTTTTGGGATGGTTCTAGGGAGTTTCAATGATTGTAAGCAGTGTTAATGCTGCTGACTGATTGTAAGGCAAATCACAAAGTTATAGTGTTTTGATATTAAAAGGTGCACATGACTTTGATGCTTTGAACCATAGAGTTACCTTTTGGTAAGGCCAACAAGACTTGAGAAACTGCCTTTTTCCCAAAAAATATTTATCATGTTTCTGTAGATTTTAGCAGATTATGAATGAAATATTAATTTGATTGAATACTAAACTTTTGTTTGTGGAAGTTTCTTTGGTATATCTTTTGTCAAAAAATGTAGAGTTCCCAAACGAATGTAGTTTTTCTTTGCTTTCTCCTTCCTGGGCAGTCTTATTTATACGTGCAACACTTAAGCTGTACTGGACCTGGCTTTGTTTGCATCATGGGGGAAAAAAATCAGTTTTCGTCAAAATTTAATTTTTGCATTAATGTTTTGTTTCTGTCTTTGACAGGGGAGAACAAACCTGAGTGTGACAAGTGTAACGACAATCCACGTAGGAAATGCAAGCATTGTGGTTGCCTCATGTGTGGTGATAAGAAAGACCCAGAGAAGACAATTTTGTGTGATGAGTGCAATCAAGCCTATCACTTGTATTGTCTGAACCCACCACTTGAAACTGTGCCCGAGGAAGATGAATGGTAATGATTGTAAGACAAGAATAGATATCTTTAGGCTTTAGAGAGAGAGTGAGACAAGTGCCAGTATTGTTATGCTCATTTAGATAGTAAAAAGAGTAAGGGAGTCTGAGAATTTGGATTTTTGCTTTACATTTATTACAAATTTGTCAGATACACTGCCTCTTTAGAATCACTTAAAATTTTGTGACTTTGGTGATTTCCTATTTTTCTATTGTCTTTTTGCATTCTTTGTTAAAGTATAGCAATGAAAGAAAAGCTCTCAAGGTTTTGAAAATTCTATATTTGACCTATTTGTTTTGCAGCCAGTTCTTAAAAGTTAATGAAGATTTGCTTTTTTATTTTCTGAGAGAGCTTTTGTATTTGTCTGCATTTCAGGTATTGTCCTCAATGTAAGAATGATGAAACTTCCATTGTTCGAATTGGTGAAAAGCTGAAGGCCAGTAAAAAGAAGTCTAAGATGGCATCAGCTAATAGCACAAGCAACCGAGATTGGGGGAAGGTGAGCTGTTGAACCATAATTTTATAAATTAGACTTAGACTTCTGGGAACTTCTTTCTTCGTCCCATATGCTAAAACAACCTTTTCCAACAGTTAAAAACTGTAAACAACATTTAACTATTGCAAATGGCACGAAGAGTAATAAACTCTTTTGTTTCATTATGTGAATTTTTTTTTTTGGTAAGTGGTTTACGGCGCTTGCAACTGCATAAGATCAGAATGACTGCGTGGGGGCACATTAACACTTTCCACCCATGTAGCTTGCAGAGTGCGCAACACTTATCCCCACGGACCAGGATACAGGTGTGGAACGCGCTATATCACACCGGTGCCCCGTGGGGAAAAGGGACGGCCTCTTACCGCTGCCGATCGGCGTCCCGTGGGGGCAAAGTGTTCAACATTTTCAGTTGGTAGGGAATTTTGAATTTTCTGCAGATGGCAGTTGACGTCTACTCTTATCGATATTGGACCACCAAGCGATCTTTAACTTGTCTAACCTGTACACAGGCCCTCCGAGAGTTTTCGCCCTTGTCTGAGAAGGCTAGGTGTTAGATCTTACTTACCATAGATCAGGGATGTGGCTGAAAGACAGCAGTAAGAAAGAGCTAAGGAGTAGCAGTAGAAAGGCTGCATAAAGAGTCAGGAGCCCAGAGGAGGGGGACAAAGGAGGTGAAGGGGTGGGGGCAGAAAGTGGAGGTGAAAGGAGAACATTTTAGAGAAGAAAAATTTTTCATTGCTGTCTGGATTTGAACCCAGGACCTATTGAATGAGGTGTGAACACTGTAACCACCACACAGGAGGGCCCCCTATGTGAACTCTGTTTGAAGTATCTGAGGTTGTGGACCATGAACTTTATGTTGGACTACATTCTGGCTCTGACAGATTGATTACAACAAATTATAAAATGATGATAATAATTGATAATAAATGTCGCTTGTGTAGCTCAACAGCAAGGGCTATTCGCTTCACAATCTATGTTACTACTCCAGCAGAGTGTAGACCATCAGAGACGTTGTCAGCAAGCAGCTGATTAAGCATTTAAACACTAACAAACTGACAAAACCTTTTGCTGCCTGCAACGTTGAACCCATTCCTACCTGGGTGAAGTGAGGAAAATTTATGTAAAATGCCTTTCTTGAGGACACATAGGGTTTGAATCCACTACCTTTCTTTTATGAGCCCAAGTCTAACCGCTAGACCACTAACACTACAAAATGATACCAATTGTGTCAAGTTGACAAGAATTGATCTTGCTGTGACAGTCATAGTTATAAATGTATTTTTTGTTTTTGACTGTAATATACAGTCGAACTGCCGTAATAGAAACCTGTCAAAGACGGAAACTTGTCATGATGGAATCACCCAACACCCCTTTTTAACAAATCACTATATATTACATCTGTCTAAGATGGAAACCTTTACAACCCAGAAATGGCCAGAGAAATCCCTTCCCATTCGTTAAGATCGACTTGACAAAGAAAGAAAATGCTTTGCCCACTCAACCTTATTTGATATAAAGTATAGTTCCACCAGCTTTAATCTTTATGCCACACCATCCGGCGAGCGAACGAGGGTGTGTGGTTTGGGTAACTGCTATACTACTCATATGAACCCAGTGTGGTGTAGATGGTCAGGGTGGTGTGGCTATGTAATTCACTGCTATTTGTCTTCAAAGCAGTCAAGTGCATGCTCTGGGTAGCCAGAGGTGTGAAATTATGATCGCTGTCTACTGCCCTTATCGTATGGCCTGTCCCAAGAAAAAAGTTCCCCAAATCATTACATGCAGGATAGGGGTGGCGTTGGTTGTTGGAGATGTTTCATAAATTGTGTTTCATTGGTCAAATGGTGGTTTAAATTAGATTCAAGCACTTATGGATTAGTAAGAATGCTGAAACATACCGTTAACTGAATGAATAGGATAGCACTTAGGAGTTGCGAAGAATAGTTTTTCACCAATGCTTGTCGACCGAATCTAGAGGCATCTCCTCCCAAAATTCTTCTTTCCAAGGCAGAAATTTTTTTAAACTAATTTTTTTTCTGGCTCCCTTGTGATTTTGTTAACGACAGGTTTGAGTGTATTTGACAAATTATCTGTTGTCTCTATTGATGTGTAATAACTCTTTGATAAGACCAGTCACTGTAGGAAACTTGTTTTTAAAAGAGTACTTTTGTGTTATAATGTCTTGTTTTTTTGTAGGGTATGGCATGTGTAGGAAGGAGCAAGATGTGTACCATTGTGTCTTCCAACCATTATGGTGCGATTCCAGGTGTTGAAGTCGGAACAATGTGGAAATTCAGAGTACAGGTTGGTGTTTCTTTAATTTTCTTAGTGGGTTGTGTGTGATAGGACTTATATAGGTAATTAATGGGTTAAAAAAAATTGTCAAGCTCAAATGCAACCTTGAAATGAACACAGAATTAAATATGACAAAATGATTATTTGTAAGATGCAGTTAATTTTCTGCTTTTCCTTGTGAACAACAGGGATACCCTAAAAACTTTTTAAAAGATGTGTTTTACTGTGCTCACAACTGCTTAAGTCATATGAGTGTGTGGGACACATTAAGCATTTTCATTTTGGTAAAAATTAATTTTGAATTTTGCCTGGGTGGAGGCTGAAGACTACTTTTATTGATTTTAGGACCACCAAAAGATCTTTAACGTGTATAATTTGCACATGAGACTTGAAATTTTTTTGCCCTTATCCACGTAAGATCAAGGGTATGGCTGAAAGACAGCAGTAAGAAGGAGCCAGGAGTAGCAATAGAAGAGTCAGGAGCCCAGAGGAATGGGGAAAGGGGAGGGGAGCAGAAAGTGGAGATGAAAGCAGATGACAGCATTATTAGAGAGCAGGAAAGGAGGTAAAAGGAGAACATTTTAGAGAAGAAAGTTTTCCCTCACTGTCAGGTTTCGAATCTGAGAATCTATTGAATGAGAGGTGAACACCACCTAGTAATCTTGACAAAAAACCTTTCAGGTCTTAAGAGTGTATGTAACAATTGTGAAACGCTTCCTTACAAACTGAAAATGAAAGAATCGCTGGTGTACTTGTCAATGTTGTAATGGTGAAAATCTGAATAAATTCCTAGCCAAAATTTAGAAAGAAGAAGCTCTTTTCAGTGTTTATCTTTTTGTAGCGAGTTTGTGAAAATTTTGCATTGCACCATGAAAGGGATGTGTTTGAGAAATGTAAAAGAAATGGGACGGAAATGAGTTATTATTGATTGTTTGTGGGAGATGGAGGCCTCATTTTAGCATAATATCAATAGTTGTCAAAATCTTTCGTCATTTAGTATACTGTTTTGTTATGTCTTTTAATTTAAAATTAGAATCTTCCTTCAGTTGAACAGGGGATGGAAACATGAAGAGGGTGCAGGGCATTGTAACACTGTACATTTTGCTTTTTCAAGTGTATTTCTTAGCTCACTTGTTCATTGTTCTAATGCAGGTCATAAGTGTGGTGAGTGCCTTGTATATACTTGCAGTGTTCTTGATTGTGAATTTTTATTTGCATGCACCAATGGCACAATCTGTAAATTTCATGGTGTGTGGCTGATAATGTTAAAATCATTTTTTTGAATGAAAACAATTTTGAAAGAAGTGAGTTGTTATAATCAAATTTACTCTGAAACCTTTGACAATTATGGATGATCTGTAAATGAACAACTGCATGTAAAACAAAAAATGAGTGATTTACCTTCTGATTCCAATTTTCTCCCTTTCTTTGACTTATCCTGGACCTGGGTACTTTGTGGCATCTGGATTTGTATCGATGAATTTTCACAGAAAATTTAATCAATTCTCTTGTGATCAGCCTGCTCTTTTGTTTCATGCCTTGAAGAATTTAACGTGCAGCTGTGACTGTATAAACATAATTAATATGTCCAGTATGCTGGGCTCTAGGGAATTGTACGTCACCTTACGTTGATGGTAGAAATTGGGCTTTTTCTTAGTCAATCCTAAACTAAAAGGAGTATTAACAGGATGATTGACAGGCCCCGAGAATCCTAGGAGCCTTGGGAATTATCTGAGAATTTGAAAAAAATCCATGAATGCGTGTGGAAATCTGTAAATTGCCCCGTGAATGACCTGGGAAAATACTTAAAGTTCTTGAATATTTGAAAGCCAAATCTGATAAATAATTGAGTGTTGTGTTAAATTTTGGTTTTGGCTATTCAGTACTTGTTTCATTTTAAATTGTGATCTATTTTCAGGAATATTAAATGTTTTGTAGTGTGGAGGGTCTTGACATGGTAGGAAGTTCATGAAACGATTTATATTTTTAATATTGGGATTATTTTGTTTAGATTGTTGAAGTCATTTTGCATTTTTGTAATGGTTATACGAATTTTTCAAAGTCACAGTCTGAGAAGATTAGTTTGTCAAATGTGAAGTTACTAAGGGTTTGGGTGTGTTATGAAAATTTTGTGTATGTCTCTTTAGGTCAGTGAAGCTGGAGTACATCGACCCCATGTAGCAGGTATCCATGGTCGAGAGGAGGATGGGGCTTTCTCTATTGTTTTGTCTGGTGGCTATGAAGATGATGCTGTAAGTAACGTAGTTCTATTCTCTTCTCTGCTACATGCTTGTTTCTTGTGTGGTTGTCTGTATTATCAAAGACATTTGTTACTTTTGAGAATCCATGAATTTAAATAGATTGTCAGTATATACTTGAAAGACACACATATGCTTCTGCTTGAGAATATGAATGACACATGCCGCTGGAAGAGATGGTTACAGTATTGTATTTGGGCAGCTGTCAACCAAAATCCACAGGAGGCTGGATGAGTTTTTGGGGACATTCTGGGAAATCCTTTTTGGTCTTCAAGGGATTTGCAGATCTTCAAAGACTAACTTAAAAAATTGTAATTTTTTTAGTTTTATCTAGTTTGTATAAAGGATTGGTTTGGAAGTTCTTTGAAACGGTATCTTTTTGCACTGACATGAAATATTTATATTCACTTTTTCAGGATGACGGAGAAGAGTTTTTCTACACTGGCAGTGGTGGAAGGGATTTGTCGGGAAACAAGCGCACGGCAGAACAATCTTGTGACCAGACTCTTACACGAATGAACAAGTAAGTCTTTGGACTCTAGAAAGAAAACTATCGAGGATCAACTTTCTGAGTGTGTAATTAGCAATGTTGTCGGCAAGCTGTTCTACAGTTGTAAACCTAGAAAGCAAAATTTTTCAGGGAGTTTACCTAAATTATGTAAAAAAAATTTCAGGCTTTTTTCAACATTTAGAATTTGACTTTTGACAAAATATGTCTTGAGCACCTGCAACCTATCCCGCAGATTAAGAAACTGCAGGAAAAAAAACAACAAAATATTGGGCTTAGGTTATCTGAACAGCTGACCGACAATTTGTTATTTACAGGAATTTCTGTGGCTCTAGTTACTAAAGAAAGATTCAAGATGCACAAGTTCACGTTGGCACCTGATCAATACAATTTATTACTTCTGGTCCATGTAAAGCTCCAAGCAGACGCTATAAATTTAAGACGTCTTTGGGTTGATCTCTTTTTCTGCCATTGTTTCCACAGGTATATTGATATTAGCACTCTATTCTTTGTCCTTTCATCAGATACTCTAAGTAATGAGCTAAATGTTATTCATGTGCATGGACACACACAGATTAAAGATGGCTATTACTCAGTTGAATGCCAACAGTCTGTGAAGCTTTCTTGTTTTTCTCTAGCATTTTCCAGACTGGCTTGATGATTAGCTGATTAGCTAATGACTTTATATCTCTGTGCCAGGTTTGTCTTTATGATGCGAAAAGTGTGCCATAGACAGAAACTGGAACTTAAAAGCCATGTGTTGTTTTTTTTTGCGAGTAAGTTTTTACTCTTTAAAGTGTATCAGATCACTCCGTTGTCTTTTTTTATCACGCAGTTGTCTTTGTATCATGCTGCTTTTTATACTGATTTCCCCAATGACCTTTATAACACACACTCTGCTCAGAGCGTGAACAATTTGAGCTGTCCAATGCAAAAGCTCTGAATTATTTTTGTAACTTACACTTTCAATTTTTTTTTCAGCTTTTTTTTTTTAAGGGAATGGTTTGTCTGGCCCCGTGGAAAATTGCATTTTTAAAGTAGAAAAATTGCAAAAAATTGCAACCTTCCCATCCCAGGCGCATTAATAAGGGCTTAACATTTTTAGTTGAAAAAACTTGACAATTTGAGTACCGGTAGCATAAAAGCAGAACAGCCTTTAAAAAAACCCATCACCCACAATACAAATTTTATTTACAACATTTACTAGTAACAACACACGAGTACGTTAACAATAAAGTTATCGACCAAATATAATATAATACTGCATGACCCAAAATAACAAACCCTCGGTTTTCGTAATAACTTTTAAATGAAGACATAAAATTTGACCAAATTTAGTACATACCGGGTACTTGGTTCATGCAAAGATCTAGAAGTGTAGTATGAGGTTTAGTATAAAAACAAAAAAAATTGATGGGAGATTCGAACAACCTCTAAATGCAAAATTAGCTTATGCCCCAATCAATTCAGATCCTATTCTATTTTTCCTTTGAAACCTTCGATACATCGGTAATCTGTATTTAGATCTATTTCAGGTATTTTCTTTTTTAAAACCAGTATGCCATTGTTTTAACTCTAAGTCAAATCGTAAAATACAGCAAATTTTTTCCACCATTTAATAGTAATTATAATAAGGTAGATTATTTCTATATCGACTACTCCCGTGTGAACGCAGCTTAAGGCGTTTTACTACATTAATTTTATTAAGGGAGTGTCTACGTACACAGTAAAAGGGCACCAAGCCCCAGTGTCTAACACGGTAACCGGCAACCGGGCATGTAGTCTCAGTGTCATGTACTCGGTAACCGGGCAGTTCAGAACCCCAAGTTCAGTTTTCGTCATCCGGCGTTGCCTTCAACCCCAGCCCTCTCCTGACTACCTTTTTAAAAAATCAATAATCCCCCCCGTTACGGAGCCCTATACTTCGCAGCGCACAGACTTTGAATGAACTTTGGTGACCCCAACCGGTACTCACAATGTGATGCGAAAGCACAGGTTCACTGAGCGGTCACGATGGTGAGCCCGACAAGACGCTTGTACATGTATGACTTTCTTTTTTTTTTCAACAAGTGACAGCACAGGACAAATATTGATTTATTTTCATTGCGGATACCGTGTACGTAGATACTGTGACTAGATGCCCGGTTACCGTGTATATGGACTCATTCATCATGTACGAACAATATTCACGCGCGCGTGCACACACACACACACACACACGCGCACACACACACGTACTCCTTACAAGCGCACACACATGCACACCACACACACGCACACACCTACTTTCTTATCACACACGCACGCTTACACTTACAGACATTAGATCTCTATGACTCTGTCTCAGTTTGTGTTGTATATTATGTATTCCAGCCTGAATTTCCAGTTATAGCTTTTAGAGTACACTCAGTAGACTAGAGCTGGGCCGAAACCATGATTTACGTAGGCCTATCGGCTCTGTACTCGCATCATTTCGAATTAAAAATTCTGTTAAAACTAAAGCGTTGATGTTATTTTGCCTAAAATTGCAAAAAATTGCGGATTTATCGCGGAACTCGACGAATAACGCGGCTGCAAGACCGCGATTTCCTGGGGGGCCAAGTTTGTAGATTCAATATCTGAAGTTGTCAAATTTGATATTCTTTTTGTTAGAAATGAATGCAATGTGATAGTTTGCAGTGATAGTTTTTCAAACTACAGTAGTCTCCGCCTAAGATCCCACCGCTTACGATCCCGGTTCGCTTAAGATCCCTCTGTTTTAAGAAAACTGAATTTTTACTATACAAAAGTCACCCCTAAGATCCCGCTCTGATTCACTCTGAAGGTCTACATTCGGCTAAGATCCCGCATTTCAAATCATAATTTGCGGACCAAAGACCCGGGCGGGAGAGCTGATCAACCAAGAGTGAAAAGTTGAGATCAATAAACCGCCGTTGCGTTAAAGATCAGCCACTATCGTGAATGTGATAACATACACGTTGTAAAACTCGATGAAGCGATACAATGTTTGCCCCAGACGGGATCACACTGCGGTGTGAACTGACCGACATGTTTGTTTTCCCCGAACCTCGCACTCACTCCTGAGCTCTCCCCCTTAACTTACATCACTCGCTGGGTGGGTAGGACCTACACGTTCGCTCCAGGCGGGATCACATAGAACTGTGAACTCTTCCCTGACCATTGCAGAAGTTGTCTTTACTCCCGAATTTGCGAGACAGACTGAATTTTAATTGGTGTGTTCACAACGTAAAGGTGTGTAACGACAAAGGCGGTTGGGGGGAGGGGACCCGGTCAGAGATGGAAAGCTATAAATTTTCGACAGGTAAGGGGGAGGGGCAACTGGATATGCGTAGATCTTGAGACTCATGATAGGATAATAAGTGAAAATGGCACGTCTCATCCCACTATGCACTGTGATAGGTTATCAAGGTTAACCACTCTTTGCTCGCCATACGTCATAAACCCACCAAGCGGTCACGTCAGTTCATTTTAGAGTGGAGGGAGACCATTTTACCGATTGTGAGCCTTAGCATGGGTCACCATAAATTCTTCCCTGGGTTCGTCGGTTAAGATCCCGGTTCGCCTAAGATCCCGCATTTCCTTGCTCCCGAGCACCGGGATCTTAGGCGGAGACTACTGTATAAGAAATATAATTAATATCATGCTACTGTGGATTCAAAGAATTAAGGGTTGATTTATTTTGAGATGTAAGGTTTTCAACAGTTTTGCTTTTATGGAAAGAAAGAACCTCTGCAAGTATTGTAAGGATTCAGTTTGTGTGGCAGAGAAATTTTTCCTTTCAGTAAGATTACCTTTGAAAATGTTCTTGTTTCAGAGCATTGGCTAAGAACTGCAATGCCCCTGTGGATGGCAAGAAAGGAGGTGAGGCCAAAGATTGGCGAGGAGGAAAACCTGTTAGGGTTGTGCGTAATTGCAAAGGGCGTAAACATTCCAAGTTTGCCCCAGAAGAAGGAAACAGATATGATGGTATTTATAAGGTAAGTGTTTCATCAATATACTACTCGGTTGTTTTTAAAAGACTATGCTATTCCTTTGCCACAGTTGATGTTTTTATGATTTGGGAACTTTTTAAGATACCTTTTTTGAAATAGTGAAATTACTTACCTATGGAAGAGAGTAAAGCAGATATACAATGGGAGCTACTTTCTTTGAATTTCTTGTAAATTTTGTAAACTGGGTTTTTTTTTCTTTTGTTGTGTAACAATGAAAGGCCAGCTTTTCTAGTATAACTATTTACGATAAATTTTACCCGCTGCAAATAAATTCTTGTAGATAATTTTGACGCTTGACAAGTAGTAATGTTTTGCTGTTTCTTTGCTATATATAGGCATCAGTTCATTAAAAAGATATTGAAAAGGAATTGGTCTCGTATGCATTTTTGTACCTTTGTCTTTACTGTAAATAGCGTCTTTAAAAAAAAGTGAGTTATACATGCTCTTGAAAAGAATTAAAAACTTGTGTAAAAAGGAGACTAGCTCTAATCTTACGTTTAGTCATTTCTAAAGGTAAAGTACTAAAAGCTACAAGCATGATATTAATAGAAGGCTTTGCCATACTTGGCTGTGAATCAGTTAGGAGTGTCCATTTTAATGTCTTAACTCTGCTCCCAAGAATTTTTTAAAATTTTCATGCGGTCAAAGAAACTACCTCAAAACTACATTCAAAAGTCTATGATTGCATAGTGACCAGTGATACATATTAGATTAAAGGTAATTTTCTTATCTTTTGATTGCTTTTGATAAATGAAAGTTACAAGGTGACACTCACCCGTAATTAGGCACATCCATTTGTCGTTCATGCTGCTGTGCTTTTCACATACAGGTATGATTTGTATGCCTTTCAGGATGGCCATGTTAGACATGTTTCTATAAAGGTGTAATAAAGTACATGTGGTATTTTGTGTCAAAATTTATTAATTTCTTTTTTTACTCATGTAGGTGATTAAGTACTGGCCTGAAAAGGGCAAGTCTGGATTCCTGGTGTGGAGGTACCTTTTGAGACGAGATGACCCCTCACCTGCCCCATGGACCAAGGCTGGGCAGAAGAAGATTGAAGAACTTGGCTTGGAGATGCAGGTATACTGCTTGCTTTCGACAGTTTAATTTGCTCATAGTACTTTTGTTTCTTGGGGTATATCAGTTGAAACTATTGTGACAGTTGAAAATAAACTTGCTGACATTTAGAAATTAAGAAATATAGGGTTCAATTGAAAAATATGCATAGATCATGAATATTCTTCATATTTCAGCATATTAACCCTACATGCATACTTTTGTAAAAGATGAAACGATACTTAATGGGTTGGAAGGTTTTGAATAAGACACGTTGAGGAATATAGTTTGTTTGGAGCACTCAATTCTAGTGGCTTATTCCAGAGAAAAAGGATATTGTCTGATTCATGTCCTGTGTCACGGAAGTCATTTTTTATTTCAGTATCCAGAAGGATATCTGGAATCTCAGAAAGAGAAAGAAAAGGAGAAGGAAAAAGAGAAAGAAGAAGATACCCCAGGGAAGAAAAAAGGTCGCAAAAGGAAGTCTGAAGGTTTGTATGTTTCTTCATAAATGTTTTTGAGTATTTTGCGGTTTTCTTTATTAAATTATTCTCCTTTTGTTCGCTGTTCCTTTTAGGTATGAAAACAGTTTTTCTTGTATTTATAGACAGTTTGTGGTGCAGTGGTAAAAGCAAAGTATATCTAGCATTTTTCATTCTCTGTGCTGCTATACACTGATGATGAAAAGTTTCAAAATGCTTTTGATGGTTTGAACAGGTGTAAAATTACATCTCTCATAAAATTGCTTGTTTGATGGACATTAGTTAATGTGCAGTATTCACTGTTCTGTGCGGTAGAAAAAGTTCAAAATCATTTTTCGAGCAAAACATTGTTGAAAGTACAGCGTTTAAGAAGATGCACGGATGATTATTTAGACATAAATTGCTAAGCTGGCAGAAGCTGGTTACTTTTGAAAAAAAGAAAGGGAGTAATTGAATTATTGTTCTCTTCTCTTGTGGCAGTAGCTGCACCTACACCAGATTCCGATGTGAAAAAACAGAAAACCACGAAGTACTCCATTAGTGATGAAGTGAAAAAGTTGATTGAAGATGATAAAGTAAACAAAAAGCTGTGGGATGAAGCTCTGCAGTGTATGTCAGGAGGCTCAAAGGTAAGGAGTTGAATGTTGACAATGAAGGTATTATTATATGTAAGAACATTAATACAATATGCTCTTTATTTTAGTAAATGTTTTCCTTGGTGCAAATAGAAAGAACATATGCCTTTGATTGTACCAATTGGATTTTCCAAGTAAGCAAAAATAGTTAAACTGTTCAAAGAATAATACTCCAAATCATATCACAACAACAAATGGAGATGGATTTTGGCCATAGCAAAGTAATATGTAGATCTAAATGCAGGTGTATATTACAGTACCCACCCATGAATGAGTTTTGAGGGTCAGCTTCCTCCCAATATGTCATGGGACTTGAAAAGGTATGCCATTATCCTGGTGATGTACCTAGTAATGTCATAAAGTTAGTCCCTATCGGGGTTGTGGAATTTGACTCCTGGAGGCAAATAAACAGTTGAATCTGCTCTAATAATCACTTGTTTGAGACAATCACTTGTACAATTGACCTCTTTCTATTTCCTCCTCATCTTTTGCTGTACTTTAATGACAGTCCGAGAGAACCCCGTGCTTTCTCCTTGACAGTGGTTGGTCATCTTGGACAGGTTCCGTTGTATTTTCAAAAGTGGTTCAGCTTTGGTGGTTGCCCCTTCAACCCCTATCAGGGCACTGCTGTAGATGACAATGATTACATTTAAAAAAAAAATTGTGTCCAAAGTCTGTACCTGACCTGCTAATTGCTGTCACATTATAATGTATACCAGATGTATTGTGGCCTTTGATAAGACAGGAAAACGCCAGTAGGGGTCAATTAATCAGAAGAAGCTTAAGAACTTCTTTGATTTTATCAGCCAGCAACCTTGCAGCCAGTGAATTGTTCGCCTTAGGAGCATCGCTTGTCAAAATTTAGACCTGTCTTTGACGAAGTGTTTGAAATGGACTATTTTCCATTGATTCGTCAAATGCAAAAAAAATTGATATTATGTGGGTTTGCTGGCCTTATCACATTATTTTGTACTTGATGTTGCTAGTAGAAAAGCAAGAGCATATTTTTACATTTTTGCTTAACTTTCATCTCTGTAATAGGTGTGTGGGTGGTTGGCAGGTGCTCTGGTGTGGTTTGCTTCTTCTTTCCTATCAAACGTCTATCGTCCTTATCTCCCTTTCTTCCAGGGTTG
The DNA here is from genome assembly GCF_000002075.1 of Aplysia californica. Lineage (NCBI taxonomy): Eukaryota > Metazoa > Mollusca > Gastropoda > Aplysiida > Aplysiidae > Aplysia > Aplysia californica. The sequence goes on along the minus strand of NW_004797539.1, from coordinate 239,714 downwards.
GTGATTAAAATTTTTTTAAAAATAAAAATTTTAAAAATCGATTTTTAAAAATTTAAATCAAGATTTTTAAAATTTAAATCGGATTTTTTTTATTTAAAAAAAATGTCAACACAGTTTGGGATTTTTGGTGGCTAAAAGTAAGTTCTTTTAGTGCAAAATGCATTGTCTTTATTTTAACTGATTAATTTAAGCAACTGCAATTTTAGAAAGCCTTAATCTGCTATATCAGTGAATTATGGCTACAGACAAAAAAGAAGAAAATGTCAGTCTAAAATGCGTAGATAAACTTGCATTTTATTACAGTGTGTGTGTGTGCGCACGCTTGTGTTTGTCTAAAAAGAAAAAGAAAATGCTAATTTCAATTATGAAAAAAAAGTAAATTGAATACAGTATTATTTTACTACTTACAGTGACAAGGGGGAAAGCAGACTTTTAAGCATGATTATTTTAGTCTACTAAACCTTATATCTGTTTTATAAAACCAAGGAAAGGTATTCTCAATGTTTAAAGATGTAAAAACAGAATACTTTTTAAAAAAATATTTAAAAAAGTGATTTAAATCACTGATTTTTATTTAAAAAATCAAATTGATTTAAATTAAAAAAATAAACTGATTTAAATCAACTTGATTTAAATCAACCCAACCCTGCTTTCTTCTTTCTTATATTTGTTACTCTATTGTAACACCTAATCTTCTGGCGCTCATATGACCATATGCATGCAGTTGCGAGCGCTGTAAAACCTCTACTAAAAAAAAAGGAAAAAAGAAATAATAGATGTGACATTTTAGCCTTTGTCGAGTTTGCTCATTTATCCCTTCTGTAAAGTAGTGAGTAAATATTGTCCAGTTTTAATAAGTGCAGTAAGTATGAAAATGCTAACACATAATCATCAAAACTCAGACACAGCACACATGTGACGTTTACTCTGCCTTCTCTTCTTTTTGTCTTTCTTTCAAGTACTCTGCCTTTGAAATGTTGAGCAGAAACTGGTGTTACTGATTTGGGTCTTGTAAGTCATTTTGTCTTCACGTTTTTTTGACAGGTGTTTCATGACAAAGTGGAGGAGGTGTTTCTGTGCATTTGCTGTCAGGACATTGTGTGCAAACCCCTTACTCTCAACTGTAGTCACAATATATGCAAGGTATGTGCAGCCTGTATTGCAAGTTTAAACAAGTGTTGCTTTAAACAGTTTCTTGTATTGTATTTTTAGGGGCATTTCTGAAGTCTCTCACTTTTTAAATGTTATTGAAGAGGGAATAAAAAAAGTTTCTATTTGTTGTGTGAGGGTGCAATGTGTGATAGGGAAGGCATTTTTGGTAACAGTCGTAATTGTACTTTGGGAGGGGGGGTTTGGAAAAAAATGCCTTTTTGATGGAATTTTTTCAAAACCTTTTAAATTCGGTACTAGAGAGTTTCTTTTGGTAATGAATCACATTTGGCTTCTTCTCTTTTGATCAGGGTTGCTTACAGAGGTCCTTCAAGGCGGAAGTCTATTCTTGTCCTGCCTGCCGTGCTGAACTTGACAAAGGCATGAGCATGACCATCAACAAAACACTTGGAGATGTCCTCAATAAGTTGTTCCCTGGTTACGAGTCTGGCAGATGAGACTGATGCCTGTGGGACTGTGTGAAAGATCTGAATGTACAGCTGTCATGTGAAGGGACATACAGTAGTTAAGCATGAATTTTTATACCTTGAAGTACATCCTGTGTATTTTTATGCAGCAGGTTGTCAAAAATGTCAACCTTTTTATATGAGCAGGCAGCTGTAAAAAGAAGACCCAAACTATATTTCTATGCAAATGTGAGCATTGACTTTCTTTTGATGTTTTGATGATAATCGTTGGCCATTTTGTGTTTTTGCCATGTTCCTTCCTCATATGCAGTACATCACTAATCCTTTTCTTGTATTGTTTCATTTTTGTTAGTATGATTGATCTATTCTTTCCTTGATGGCGAGATATGGATAAAAGAAGGTAGCGATGATTCCAATGTTTAAAATGGGATGGGTCTTAATTGATCCTTTGATTTTTATTTGATTCACATTTTGAAAGAAAAGTATTTGTCAGACTTTGTGTTTTCCTGATGGTATGTTTTGTTGTCATTTCATTTACTTGTAAAGAATTTTTGTAACCTGCCTTACATATATTCAATATGGCAGCTGTGTGTTGGTACAGTGCCAAATGAGTGGTGTGGCAAGAGGAATCAGTTGACCATATTTTCCAGTGTTATTTCTCATCCTAACGTGTTTCAGTACATTGGTTCAGGTATCACTGAGAACTGAGATTTTTTTCTCCTTTTAACAAAAAAATTCAGTTCAGTTGTCTTGATGTGTTTAGGTCACCTTTTTTTGTGAAATTCAATAAGCGTAAGAGAGAGTTCAGGTGGTATTGATTCTTATTTGAGCCTTAACAGTGAAGATGTTGTCATGTGAAAAGTAACTGATGGTAAACTGACCCTTGGGAACTTTTATTCTCCGTGTTGTTTTGTTTTCTTCTGCAGTGAACCTCGATAAATGGCAAATATAGGCAGTTTCCACTTCTGAAATGTAGGACTGAAGTAAAAATCACAGCATAATCAATGCCTTGTAGTTTTAGTAATTCTGATAATAATATTTTGTTTGACAAGGTGAGTCTATCCCTACATAATAACTAGTTTCTCAGTTCTATTAATAATAATGGTTTATGGTCTCAGCACATGTTCTCAGCAGCAAAGGAGACCTGTCAGATCTGTTCTGTTACGGATGTAGAGCTGACAGCTCGAGTTTTATAATATGAAGCATACTACTATAGTAACAAAGACTTAAAACCGTTCAGCTTTACCTTATTGTTGGGTAGTTCACAAAGATTTCAAGGATATATTAATGCCATTCTTCATTAGCATATTTTGCAGTGCAAAGTGATTTACGACCAACTTATGTGCTGTGACTAATAATATTGTCTTGTGGCTTCTGTCAAAACCTTTGGTGATACATGATTGCTGTTACTGTTAAGTTTTTCTGTTTTGATTGTTTGGTACTGGATCTGAGATGTAAGTTGTTTGAGGCTCTGTTCACGTGACGGTGAAGGGTTATGAGGTTAAATCAGGGCATTTGAAATTGCGAAAGTCTTGATGTATCTGGTGTTTTGTGCCTTCTCTAGGAAATAAGAAACTTACTGAAAGACTGTGTATCTCGATGAACTTTCTGATTCCAGTCTGACAAATGTAGATTGTAGATGACAATTTTACTGAAAGCAGTAGAGTTGGTTGTATCTGACACTGACAGTGAAGAAGTTGGGTGTAGTGGAGGGTTAGGACACATTTGAATCCTCTTTTTTGGAGGAATTGCTATGTTGATCTATTTCTGCTTATGGCTACTACTTAATCCCCCTTGTTGGGACCGGTGAAGGCAAGTTTGCATGAATTTATTTTCCCTTTCTTTTGATGTACTAATATAGTAAATATTTCTATCAAACTGATGTGCGAGTGGGAAAAATCTGTGGAAGTCAGTAGAAATATTTTTGTTACAAGTGAGGTCAAATAGTTAAATACTTGGTTCCTACTTTTGCCCTTGACCTCATGTGTGTTTTTAAACAACCTGAAGTTTTTTTGTTGGTAATTTTTTGTCCAGCATATGAAGCTCCTGTCAGTCATAGCCTTAAACTTTCATTGTTTTCGTAAATGCGAACTTTACAGATTCTTTTATTTTCCTTTTGTTCCCCATTACTCAGAATTTGAAGCCTACTTCCTTTTACATTGTATGCAAAGTTGGTCTGCTGTGGATCATGAAGATCTGGACTTAACTTTTTGCAAATATCCCCTCGTTTTGCTTTAGTTTTAGCATTTTAGGCAAGCTTTCTATTTTTGTACCTTATTCTGTTGCAATATTTTTTTAGAAGCACAGCTGAAAAGGGTGAGTCTCCTGGTTTTCTAGTTATAGTTGCGAACTTGAGACGAAAGCGAGTGCCTCATTTTCACACTTAAGGAAGCCCACTTTGTGTGCTTAATCGGAAAGATTATAGTTGCAGCCTTTTGGTCCTAATGGCCCCTGGTTGTCTAAAAATAAGTACAGTTGTACTTATTTGCTGATCTTGTAGAGCATTGTAGTTAACTATGCATTATCGACACAATTATCGTTTATGAATTTATATGCAATTTCTTCATTAGATGCTAGTGTGAACTAACATAAAGGGAGACACTCCAAAGACAACAAAATTTTTGTTATGTATAACTGAAGTATCGTTTTGAGTCATATCCTGGTGATATAATAGGGTTCTCTAAGATTTTGACTCTTTGATCTTTCAGTCCTACTTGGTTGCCTGCAAAATGATGTAATCTAGCATTACAAATTACTTACTTACCTATAGCGCAGTATCCTTGAAAATTGCAGTGGATATTAAATATAAATATGCACTAATTTTTAAGGGAATTTTGTGTTTGTTAATGTTTGACAGGTACGTGATTTGAAATTATTGCTAAGGTACTCTGAATCGTATTCTATTTCAAAAACATTAATTTGTTCAAAACCCTCTGAAAACAGGAGCACTTTAAAAAAAAAAAAAAAACAGATTGAAAAGGCAGATTTGGTAAAATCATCATCATTGTAACATAGCCCTAAAAATTAAATTTAAAAAAGAAAAAAAAAACAGTTTGTGTGCCCTAAGTTTTTTGGGTACAAATGTTGGTACTGAACACATCAAGGGATATAATTCCATGCCCGCATTGAGATATTTGAAAACCCTTAACATGTTTAGAGCTACTTTAACAAAGCCGTTTTCACCCATTTTGCAGGTTTAAGACCTAGTTCAGTGGTTCAGGATATATTTTTCTGTCTAGATTTGCTTTTAAAAAATCAATATTTTAGCACTAACTCGACCTCTTGAGCATGAATTAATCCATGGTAGACCTCAAGCAGAGATCCGTATATTTGGGTTTCTGTACTGTAAAGATTCTGTTTTCAGGCCGCCACCTAGTTCAGTTACAAAGTGCCTGGTCGTGAATTTTGAAGTTGAAAAACTACTGTCCTTTAATTTTTTGGGTTTGCAGAAAAGGCATATTTTTTTCTGTGAAAGAACATGCAAAATTCTGACAGTTGTAAAGCAAAGTATTTTTATTTCAAATTAAGTTTGAGGCATTCTTCATAACATCTATTTTGCTCCCAAGTTGTTTATGTTTTTTAGCCATTTGAAAGGTAGGGCTAAATGGTGTAAAGAAAAGTCTTCAGCTGACAACTTTTCTGCCATAAGAAAGCAGCTGTGTACCCCACTTGAAAACAAATGAGAAACAGTCTTGTATCTTTACAATTTTTTTTTTCCCTCCTCGTATTTGGCATTTCTTTTCGATATAAAGCTGACATTCCATTTTGTAAAGAAGTTGCAGTAGTTTCTGAGCTTTGAAGGGTTCAGGACCTAACTGAATTTCTGTCAAGAACTAATTTGAGGACATCAGGGGGAAAACGGCATCATGTGTGAGAAAAATGTTGAGGATTTGTGTCTTTCTTTGAAGTGTTCATATGGACTACTGCCATTCTTTCCGTATACAAATGTTCTAAATATGTCATTAGTACGTGACTGCAGCGCAGCTGTTTCTGATAGGAATGATATTGATTGATGGTGCGGAACAAACCAAACAATAGATCAAAAGACAAAAATGGAAAACTGACTAATGCCATTTTCCCTCTGTACTCTTCATGTATTTGTACCTTGTATATATTCCATATTCACTTCAACATACCTAAATGTACATGTTAGGCAGGTTTGTCATGCATTTGCTCCTTCTCAACAGCAAGAATACATTCATCCTACTTATACATTTTTTGTTTTACAAGTCTTCATAATTTTTGTACTTGTGGATTATACTTGAGTCTACATTGTGAGCTGTCTCTGAAAAAACACTGCTTTTTCCATTAAAAAAATTATATGTGGCGTTTGTAATACTCAGCGTTTGGCATGTTTTCAAATTTCTTTTGTATTTGGCTCTTACATTGTTCACAGCACATCGGCATAATGTATAAAAGATAATGAGCATATTTTTCATCTCTCTCACCTGCCACTAATAAGCCTATGCCATCTTCATTGTAATCATCAATTTTATTACAAATAAGGAACTGTTCTTGTGGTACTGAAGTTCCGTGATAATGAAACCTAGAGCAGTTACCATATTTGCCTTATTTTTCAGTGGAGTTTTGGCTTCCTAACTGGTAGAAGTGTGAGATAAAGTAGTACTAACACTGAAGCAGAATGCTGCCAGAACTACTTCATCTTCTGTGCGAGTGGGACAAAATCAAAACTCTTTGTACAGATTGTATAGAACATAGACGAAGATTATTTTTAGTCTCTTCACTGCCCATGTTTTGCTTTGACAATGCGAAGACCAAGGTAGCTGTATAATTTTATTCCACTGTTGACCTTGTTTACTCAGAGCTTCCAAGATATCTTTGTTTTCTGTCACTAGTTCTACCTCGAGTACGACAGGTCTACCTCGGGCCTCCCAACTGTAACCTCGCTTGTCTCAACTTAACATGCTCTTTGCAATAAACTCACTCAAAGAAACTCCTTTTCATCTGGCAGATAAATAGTCATGGCCCCGATGATTTTTTTTTCTTGTTTCCTTCAAAATAAAACGGCCCTCTTAGTTTATTTAGAATAAGCCCACTGTAGCCATACAGTGTGCCTTCTTGCTAAGATTAAAAACCTTGTAAAGTCCATTTTGTATGATGAATGCGATTTGTTGTATTATAAACATGTATTAATATTAATAAATGTTCATGGTTTTTAGGTAAGACAATTACAGTTAAACCACAAGTTTTAAAGTATTGGCTTGTTCTAAGACCCCGGTTGGATTTTAGAAAATTCATGTTAACACACCCCCCATATCTTTCTTTTCCCCTCAGTCTTGTCAGCCATCATGAATATTGATGAAGTGGACAACACTTTTGTCCAAAGTGAACAAACATTTTTATCCCCCTCTCTGTTTCCCTATTGACATTTTTTGGGTCATATGAAAGATAACCCACATTCCTAAAATTTTTATAGATAATGACTGGAAATTTATTGCAATGCTCTTTGTTCCTAGTGGTAGAGGAAGGCAGTGTTTAAAAATGTGTTTCTTTGAACGTTTTGTGCAGAACTCTGTTCAGTTTTCTGTTTCAAACTTATAAAAATAATGTTCTTTTTGTGGCTTTAAGTGCACACACTGCCTTTTGTCTTTGGGTACGACTTGAAGCCTCCACTTGTTCCTGTCTTCTCTTGACCAACTTGTAATGCAGAGTGGATGGATTTTTTTTGTTTTGGAGCAAATACAAACCTTGTCCTCCAAGATGCATCATTTTTTTCCTCATGATGTGATGTTTGTTTGTGACTTGAGCAATGTTTCTTCTGACTGCAGACCTACGCATGATGTCAAGCAATGTAGACTTTGGAGACACATAAGCCAGGAGGCTTGCATTCATTCCAGCTATGTGCCTCCCTATATTTCTTTTCTGGGGTGCTATTGTCTTAATCCTCCTAATAAAAAAAAAAAAGAAAGTTCTCGTGTTTTGGGCTTGCGTACCCACCGCTCTCTTCAATTTGTCTCATGTGTGTCCCATTGTCTGTGTTAATAACACACCACAACCTCTCTTCCACCCCATCCCCTCCACTCCCTTCCCCTCCCCCCATCTTCTGTTTTAAGTACAGTCGGAAAAACTGTGTATGTGGGAGACTTGTGTTATTCAGCTTAAATTTGCAGAGGGTTTAAGTCAAAAGTGTAAGCAATGTACAGTATGTATGAGTTGTGCTTTTGTCCTCAATTGTAGTATGTGTTTCTACTTTTACCTTTAGTGATGATTTACACTTGTTGGTTGGATTCAAGACTTGTGAAACATGTTTGGATTTGTAAGGATTATCATAATTGTATTTATATTGTTTTTTTTCCGTCAAATTCCAGCACATGAAGCATCATTGTGTTATACGGAAACACTATCTTTGTATCCAGTAAATCCACTTGTAAAAATGTTTGATAATGTTAATATTTTGTTTTTTTTAAGGGAAATATCCTGAAACAAAGTGGGCGGTTGGCAGGTGCTCTGGTATAGTTAGTTCTTTCTTTCTTATCAAACATCTGTTGTCCTTATCTCTCATCCTTTAAAAAAATAATTGTTCTCTTTAGTAATACCTCTAATCTTTGGCTCAAAATACGACTTATTTGTGTTACAACTGCTGTAAAACTCACTAAAAAAAAAAAAAAAAGATCCAACACTGCGACCAGTTTTTTTTGTATGTTACTCCCTAGTAATTCCTCTAATAAGCTTCAGCACTTACATGACCTATTTGTATTTCAAATGTTGTAAAAGTAAAACTGGAGTGGAGCTGCATTTATCATTTCCCAACAGGGGAGGGTTTCAGTGCCCAAAATACATGAAATGTAGTGGCTTATGGAACTATACTTTTTTAATTTTCAAAAGAAGAGTGAAAAAGGTATGACGATTTCACATGCACAAAGCTTGTTTTTACTGTGGTGAGTGGTAAATGTCTTTGTGTTTATGTGTACGTGTGTGCACATGCTGTGTATACGAATAGATGGTGAGTGCTCAACCATTGCTCCCCTCCTTACTTTTCATCTTTGTCCATATGAAAATTTAGTCTTGAGTACTTATGTTTGCATCTTGCATTTCATCATGTATCAAATAAACGCTAGCTCAATTTTTATATATCACATCTTGTGTCTGTTATTTTTTATTCCCCAGGACTTGTGTAGTAACTTGATTTGTCATGAGTATGTTTTTGGTTTTTTTTCTCTTCGTTGAATGAATGTTACATTTTTCCTGTGGTATATTCTGAGATATATCTGTGGTTTGAGCTCAACTTCCTTGGAGGTGGAAAGTGTCTGTAAGAGTCTTTCTTTTGTAACAAGTTGTTGAGTATTTGTCCCACAATACAGGCATCTGTGGTGTAGCGGTTAGGCGCTTTTGGTGTAGCATGCAGGAGATGCGAGTTCGATTCCTGAAAGGGAAGACAATTTTTATAGAGAATCTAGGTCTTACTACTACTTGGAGGTGTCCCTCTCAGCTTGGGTTGGCCCTGACTGGCAGGGTCAGAAGCCCACCCTACAAACTCAGCTGAACATAAGTACAGAGCTTTTTTTATTGCCTGTTTTGCTCTAACTCTAAGAAAGGTCACGTTCGCTAATAAGAGCAACAAGAAAATATGGGGAATTTTGTCAGATAATACATACATGTATTAGTTTTTCATGCCATTTGCTGGTTGAACGGGTGATTGGAGACCGCCACTGGTAGGTTCTACTTCTTACTTTTCCTGTTGCTGCTGTCTATCTGTCTGACTTTTTCCTTGCACTAAATGGCCATTATTGTGTCGATGTGCTTTTCTCTCAAAGCTGGCTGGTTGTTGGAAGGTACAGCTAATAGGTGTGGGTGGTCAGCGGGTGCTCTAGTGTGGTTTGCTTCTTCTTTCCTATGAAACATCTATCGTCCTTGTCTTCCCTTCTTTTTTATGTTTGTTACTCTCTTGTAACACCTCTAATCTTCTGGCGCTCACATGACCTTATGCAGTTGCGAACACCGTAAAACCTCTTCTAAAACTAAAACTATTGCCCTTATCTCTCCTCCTTCCTGTATTCGCACGTGACTCTTAAGTAATTCTTAATGGCTCTTATTTATTATACATATAACAAGTGTCATAGCATTTTTACTGAAACGAAAACTAAGTACTTTCAGGCCACTGCACACATATCTCGACTGTTTCCCATCCAGTGAAGTGATTCTGCAGTATGATCTTTATTTGAAGTCTTTTTTTTTTGTTGGGGAATTACATGTACATGAGTGGGTGGTTGGCGGGTGCTCTGGTGTGGTTTGCTTCTTCTTTCCTATCGAACATTATCGTCATTATCTCCCCTTCTTTTTTATGTTTGTTACTCTTTTGTAACATCTCTAATCTTCTGGTGCTCATACGACCTTATGCAGTTGCGAGCTCCGTAAAACCTCTACTAAAACTTTAAAAAACCTCTCTCTCCCCCTCCCTCCTTCTCCCACGCTCTCTCTCACTGAGCACGCTGGCATGTGTTATGTATGCATATTTGCGTATACATATGTGTGTGCGCGCGCACGCGCGTGCGTGTGTGTGTGTGTGCGCGCGTGTGTGTGTTTGCAAATTGTTCTTCTGGATCAAAGGCTATTTGTCAAATGCATGCTGTCAATGTAGGAGGTCCAGAGAATCGACCCAGAATTGGCGCTTTGGGATGTGTGTGTGTGTTTGTTTGTTTGTGTGTGTTAAGCAAAGTTAGTAAAATAGAAAATGAAGCGAATTACAACATTGGTAAAACAAAACTATAGCACATTGTATAATATGTATACACTTGGTACGGTAGATAAATAAGATACACAAATGGTGTTAATTGTCGAAACACATGCCTTTGCTTCATTTGACATTGAATAACTTTTAGAAAATTGGTACGTTTCCCGTAGAATATTGGGATGCTACAACCTCGCTGTGTACAAATCATTCACGGTGACTTTTGAGACAGTTACATTGATTGCACATTCTGTAATGCATAATCAATCTTAAAAAGAGAAAAAGCATGTAATATAATTGGTATAGGCTACATATCATATACGAGTATATATAAATTGATTATGAAGAATGCTGTCTTTTCCAGTCGTATTTCTATGTATCTCTGAGCGGTCTGTCTTATCTCTGAACGTTCCAGCATATTTTTAATCCAGTTAAGTCCGACAGCAGGTGGCCTGAGCCTTGACCCCTATCTCAGACCCAAACTTATCAGCTCCGTTCACAGCATAGCACGTGTCGCCGCCCGAGGATGCGCCTGTGGGGATGAGAAAAGGTGCACGTGAATGGATGAGTGACACACACCGTGATCCTAGAGCTAGAACATGAAGATACCGTCTCTGAATTTTTAGTTTTTGGAGTTAAAGTGTCTTGGGCCTTGCCCTGAACTCCCTCGTCATTCTACATAATGTATACGTACCATTTAGAACTCTATTCCTTTCTTTTCTAAGAGAAAACCATGTCTTCTTCTTCTTCTTCTTCTTCTTCTTCTTCTTCTTCTTCTTCTTCTTCTTCTTTCCCTCAGGCAGCCACATTCCGATTTCGAAGGTACTGTACTCTATACTGTGCTTTCACTTCCCCACTGACTAGAGTACCGGTATTTCCAGTTTTGGTTGGAATTCATTTTGAATTTTGCTCAGGCGGCGGCCGCAGCCTATTCTCATCGATTTTACGACCGCCAAGGGATTTATAAACTTTGATTTGCGCAACTTGCACCCAAGACCTCCGAGATTTTTCACCCTTATCTGAAAAAGCTAGATGTTCGATCTTACCTTCTCTAAGAGAGTAATGGGTGTTGCTGAAAGACAGCAGTAAGAAGGAGCTAGGAGTAGCAGTAGAAAGAGTCACGAAGTAAAAGAAGAGAGGAGGCCAAGGATGGGGTGGGGTGGGGGTGGGGGACAGAACGTGGAGTTGAAAGCAGTTGACAGAACAGGACTAGATCAGAGTACAGGAAAGAAGTTGAAAGGAGAATATTGTGCTCCTGGTGAGCCAAACAGGATGAAACGTTTAACAACCTTTTAGATACTATTTCGACACAATTCCGAAGTATCCCTATTTTGTTTTGACTACTTTTAAACAATGATGACAGTGACATGGTGATGATAATGATGGTGAAAACACACACACATACACCCCCCCCCCCACACACGCACGCCCGCACGCACACACACACACACACACACACACACACACACACACACACACACACACACACACACACATACACACACATACACACACACACACACACACACACACACACACACACCAGTAAACAAGAACTTACTGCCAATATAAGCGCCAGCGGCTCTCCCATACTTCGCGTAGACGTTACATCCGGTCATGACGTAACCATTAGGACACTTGACCGTGGCCTGAGCCCCCTTGTTCAAAGCACTCGGCCCGGAGGTCACTGTGCGACACTGGAGGTTGGAACCCTGGCAGCACGCCGCATAGGAAAACACACCTGGCGGGGATACAGGTTGGGGGATGTGGGAGGAAAGAAAAGTAAAATATTTTTCAATTTAAAACAAAGACAGGGACATTGGGTTGGGGGAGGGGGGTATTTAAGAGACGTGTTTTTTACACCCATTGTCACAGTCTTGATGGTGGGTTGCTACGACTTTTAACAGTCAGAACCTATCCAAGCTGTATGGGACACATCACAATAGCAAGACGTAGGTACTCCCCAAAATTTCTGGCACACGTGGGAATCGAACTCACGTCTCAGCCTGCAAGTACGAACAATTGCACTGCAGACACTACCATTCACGAGACATGTCGGAAATGAAATAAACCCACACAATTACCGAGGAAACGCAAAGTACAGCTACGCAAACGTCTTAAAATTCCTAGTTGAGAACTGTCAGACGTGGAGGTGTCTATTCCAGCACGGCAAATTACTGACTCGATCGCTAACCGTTTACATGTACTATATCTGTTTTATATCCCTATAGACTCAATATAGATCGTTTGAGAGACGGGCTAATTCTACCCGGTTTTTGGCTTGTTACACCGGCCAGCTGATATGCGGAGATATTCGATGAAAAGCTTCCCCACCCTGGCAAAATCAAGCCTTTCGGACATAATCGGCATCAATTGGTCAAAACGTCCGTTCAGAGATAGACATTTATTACCATCTGCCGTTACTCTGAGAACATGCTAGGTCAGGGGACTTGTAGCCTACTGTAGTTTTAATGATTTGTGTACCGTCTCAAGGAAATTAGGATTAATTTATTACGATTTCTGTTTATTGAATGGATTTGTTTCGTTGAAAGCGTCGAAAAACCAGCTTTCGTTTACCCTTTCGAGTTCCACGATACAATAATTTTGTTACTGCCTATACGTAGGGCAATTTTCAAGTATTGTACCCGAGTATGCCATTTTAAAAGTACATGACTCAAATGGTCGTTCCTATTGCGTCTTCCAACTTTGCAATCGTTTTTGTTTCTGCCATAAAAGTAAAAGCCAGAATTGTATGAGAAAGCAGGCGTTAAAAGAACCATCAACCAACGCGACTCCACAATATTAATTGTTGATCACTTTCTCTAACGAATTAATGCCTACAGGATGTGGTTTTGAGACCACACTGACGACGCGTATAGACCTACAAATTATTTTTTTTACCTTGGGGCAAAAGTAAAAGTATGCTCTTCAGGTTCAGATGTAAATAGAAACAAAGTACATGAAAAAATAGTGGTTTTAAGCGTCATGGGTTGCATATAATCTTACCTGTGACGGGGTCGTCGTTCTCTGCAAGACAGGAGTTGTTGGTGAAGAGAACGCCGTCCGAGTCCAGATTGTAGGTGAACGCCGCGCAGCCTGAGGAACATACATAGACAAATGATTCATCTGTCTGTCTGTCTGTCTGTCTGTCTGTCTGTCTGTCTGTCTGTCTGTCTGTCTGTCATCATATCCATCTGTCTAAATCTGAAGACTAATTCATAAATAAATTGTCTGATTTCTGTTCTATTACTCCTAACCTCAAGTATTAGTAACAGATACAAGCATCTATTTCAATATCAAGACAGGTATGGATGAGGAGATAAAACAACAATTCAATTGCTTTACACGAACGTGGCGTATTACACGTATATGTATTTTTTCTTTCCCCGTATTTTTTAAAGGAGATTTAGTGGTCAAGACATTGGCTGAGTGTTGTGGAGAAGCAATGTGCAAATTTCACAAAATGTCAATGGATTCTTTACCTGGGCATGTTTATTGCCACTGGGCACGTTTTCTGGTTGTCCTATCGCTGGTAGTATTTTTTTTGTAAGTGTTTACAGCGCACGCAACTTCATAAGGTCATATGAGCGCGAGGGACACATTAAACATTTTCACGTGGTAGGAAATTTTGAATTTTGCCGGGGTGGCGGCCGATGTCTACTCTTATCAATTTTGGACCACCAAGGAATCTTTAACGTGCGAAACTTGCTCACGAGACCTCCGAGATTTTTCGCCCTTCAACGAGAAGGCTAGATGTTAGGTCACCTACCATAAGAACAAAGGTGTGGTTGAAAGACAGCAGAAAGGAGCCAGTGAGTAGCAGTAGAAAGGCTGTAGAAAGAGTCAGGAGCCCAGAGGAGGGGGCAAAGGAGGTGAGGGGGTGGGGACAGAAAGTGGAGACGAAAGCAGACGACAGAACATGGTTAGAGAGCAGGAAAGGATGTGAAAGGAGAAAATTATTTTAGAGAACAAAATTTTCCGTCTTTGTCCGGATTCGAACCCTGGACCAATTCTACCCCCGTCGTTTTATGCAAGAAAAATTCTGAAATTATGCAAACTGAGCCCCAAAATGTGAAATTATGCGATTCTGTTAATTTTAACAAAGAATGACAAAGGAAAATAATCAGACATTATGCAAAAAATGATCAAATTTTGCTAAATTATGCGGGGTGCATAAAACCACGGGGACAGCCAATTTAATGAGAGGTGAACGCCGTGACATTTCGACCTCGACAGCCCCCCGCAGGTGAGGTTTAAAAACGCAGAGCTGATTTTTTACTCAGTGGGGAAAACTGTGTCGAAGACGGTACATGTATTACATAATAACCCAACCAATTTCTTTCCCATCTGCATATGCATGTCTTTTTTTCTCTGTCAATTTGACATTATTTACATATGGCCAGAAAAAGGCCACTAAAGATGTATTTAGAAAATGGAAAAAGGGGAAGGGGGAGGGGGGTGGTGGCGGGCAGGAGACAGACATGTAGATAGATAGATACTTGTGGACAGAAAATATAGATAAGGTATACTCACCTAAGGGATGTTCCTGCCCCTGACAAGGCACCTCCACCTTGTCGTCCATCCCAGTACCAGAGGGTCCTGCCGTGCGGTACTCACATCTCAGACCCCGCACACTGCAGCACCGAGCCACGGCCTGAATCCCTGGGGGGTGGAGGGGGGGGGGGGGGCACAACAAGATTATGTTAGTAAGACGGGTGGATAGACATCTCTAGTGCTTCTGGAGATAACATACTACATATGATAGTGAGATGGTTACTAACTTTCGACGTGTGGATGCATATCTTGATAGGCATGTTTTGATATGAGGGATTACTCTAACTCTAAATGTGAGGATGAATATCTTGTACTTTAAAAGGCAACGCAGAACGAGTATGGTATTGAGGTGAGGGTGGACCCAAAAAGTGTGGATAAACACCATGAACCCCCAAAGAGAGAACACATGCGGATGAGCATCTAGTACAATGTGCTCTTGAAAGAAATTTGTCTCAGGTATGGTACTGTGGTACTGAGGTGTGAAATAACTCTTGATAAACCTTTTGTACTTTGGTACTTCACAACACGGGAGTGGTATTTAGACGAGACAACTCTGAGCGCTTGGAAAAACATAATGTTGCATTCCGATAGTCAACCCAAAATACAACTTGTGATATGGAAGTGAAGAATGGCTTTAGATTAGACGTATAGTTAAACATAATCAAAACGATCCCAAAAGAGACTGTCGTTTGCTAGCCGTTCGAAGTGCTTGTCTGATCCTATTTTCAGAGTGCGTGTCTGATGGTAGAGTTCAGTGCCCACTACGTTGTGCAATCGGGGTACATGAGTAGCCTCCTTTTCTATACTCCTTTATTACCGGTATTAACTGCGTGGGTATGGCACTTGTGGAAAGATAGTAAGATTAGGGAAGAAGGGTCCGAGGGAAGGCGGGGTGGGGTGGGGGTGGGGGTGGGTGGTTAGTTGGTAAGGAACTAGATTCAAGAATCTAAGGCCACGTTTTGCATTATATTATTCCAACAATGAATTACCCCAAGGAGCTGAATGAAAGACAAATTAGACTGAGAGAACATCTAACCTGCTGTTGTTCTGAATCCATCGATGGCTCGACAAGCCGGCTTCCCATTGGACATGATCATTTGCTCTCCATCACGATGCCAGTCATTGTTCTAGGGACGAAATATGATTGTCAAGGATTAATGATAATTATTGTTCACAATTTAATCTATACAATTTAGACCAATCAGGACGCAGGACACTTCGATGGAGCCTGTAAGAGCCAACACTGGCCAGATGGATGTACTCGATAAAATATCACTATAAGGAATCGAACTTACAGCTTTTGGGTGCTGGGTGAAGTGCCTTACCATTATACACCATGTGAGCAAAAAATTGGAGGCCTTTGAAGCAGTTGTGTCTATTAAAATAATTCTTCTAAATAATATTCTCGTCTTTCTTTGGATCATTGAAATTTTCTCAGCACTCAGTTTGAACAAAGCAAGGATTTGTACGAAGATACGGAAGAAACGAATAGCAATCCTGTCAAACAACGAAGCTTGAACAATGTGGTGAAGCACCCGAGCAATAGCGTAAGTGCATTTTAGCATTTATGCGTAAAGTGTTTTTCATGAAGGTGTTTTTACGCCCCCATCAATACGACTTAACATTTTGGGGGCCAGCTTCGACCTGCCTGTCTGGGCCAACTTCGTCTTAGAGAGATACAACGTCCCAACAGATACATGGTGATACTGTACTCCTCCCCGCCAGGGAATGGAACATTGGTCTTCAACACGTGAAAGCGAAGTACCGAGCCACTACACCACAGACGCTGGTGTGCAGCTGTGTAGAAAGTAAAACAACATGACGTATGAAATAAAGATGATGAAATGATTTATAACGGCATTTATTTTAATCCAGGACGCACAGTCAGCTGAGTTGGGATCACGCTGGACTGGAGGACTGTGGAACTGCGGCCTGTGGGACCAATTCTCTTAGTAGTGGTCACTGGCGTCGGTTGTGTAGCGGTTAGAAGCTTGGCCATCGTACGCAGGAGACCTGAGTTCCCGAGTGGGGAGAGTTTTCATCGAGTATCTCGGTTTTTCTGCTGGGATGTTTTACCCTTCTCAGCCCTGGTTGGCCCTGACAGGCAGGGTTGAGGCCCGCCCCCCTAAATGATTTAAACGGTGTCGTTTCCTCTAATGATGGCAACTGAAGTCTTCTTTTGAAAGGATTGCTGTTCATTGAATGGACCGGTATGCATGAAACGTGTCACTGTCGAAATTTTATCATATTGTGAAGCGCATTGAGCCACCTGGGAAGTGAATGATGATGATGATGATGATGATGATGATGATGATGATGATGATGATGATGATGATGATGATGATGATTCGCGTATTTCGTTATCAATAATTTTTTTGGGTATTCTAACCTGAAGATAGCTAGAACAGCTGGTGAGGACCTCGTCTCCCTGGCATGCGACATCAACAGCCTTGTCGTCCCCGACCGCAGACAGGCGTGAGCGGCGCGTGGTGCACGTGAGATGCGCATTCTGTGACGAGGATCTGGCCTGACCCAGGGTACGCAGGTGAAGTCGGTTGGTCTGCGGGTTGATCTGGACATTCATGGAGAACGGGTCTATCTTCTTGGGCAACTGGATCGCGTCTGAGATGGAATTCGATGGAAATAAAAAAGTGATATATTTTATGCGTTTATTTCAATTCTTTCATTCACATAATCAAAAGTAGGTTCTAACACGTGAAAAGGCAAAAGCTGTCGGGAAATGGTTAGAGGCTTCAGAAGTGACTTTGAAACACACTGGTCTCCGTCCAAAACCCTAGTTGTCAGGGAGATAAATGGTTCTTAGCCGAACCGGGTTCTTATTTTTTTTTATAGTAGAGGGTTTTACGGTGCTCGCAACTGCATAAGGTCATATGAGCTCCAATGGAGTCTCAGGCGAATTTCAAGGGGCACAACTTAGCTCCTACCTCTTGGATATTTTTGCTAATTCTGAGATGAAATGATGATACTTAGTCGATACTGACGCCAGTGGGAAGACCGAGAACTAGCTTTTATAAAGAATGATTTTCAATTCATGTATGCGCGTGTGCATGAGTGGCATGCGTTGTTTCAGGTGCAAGTGAAAACCACATGTTTCAGAGAGAGTTTCTAGCACGCGACATTATCAACATGAATTGATCTCGTTTTAAAACTATGAAACGACAACAGTCACAACACTGGATATGTGGAATGAAAAAAAAATGACAGGATGAACCAGCTTTAATAAGACGATGATAAAGGGCTTTGGCCACGTGAGAGGATCAATTGACAGTACCATTCGAAAAACACTAAGGGTCCCTTTACACGTACAGTTCATTCACCGACAAACTGACAGTTTAACCGACGGACGCTAGATCTGGGTCATCGTTAAACTGACAATTTGTCGACGAGAGAAGTTCCATTTAGAGGTACAATGTTTTTTTATCGTTAAAGTGTCACTCCTTGACAAAACACACAAAACACACACAAGAAAGTTAACCTAGTAATCCGGCATTAAATTGTGATTTTGACTAATTTTGGGTCGCTGATCACGAAAATCTTATTACTTTTTGGATGTGACCAATAAAAAGTAAAGTTGTTCCCGCATCCGATCCGGACATTGGGGATTGCCTTGTTAGTGAGACAACTACCTGGGTCTTCGGCATATTGTGGTAGGGTAGCCAGTTCCTTTTCACGCCGCCTTTACTGCCCCAACTCGAAGTCAGGTACCCATTACTGCTGGGTGGGCCAGAGGGGGCGAAAAAAATCCGTGTCCGAACCTAGGCTCGAACTCGCTTCGGAGACGAGCGCGCCCGCCGCTCCGCCACCAATATTTAGGAAAATTTTGGAATGCATTTTCAACTCCGCCTGGGACAACATCAAAGACGCCGCTCCCTCGTCGTCATGCCTTCAGTTCGCCGGCCGGCAAATATCTGGCGTCGCCAGATATCTTGTGGTTGGACTGAGAACCCTTCGATATCGAGAGGATTGCTCGTTTCCACAATCAGTTTTACCGGGAAGTTGGTCTTGCAATACTATTGCCAAACTGGATCAGGATGATACGATCATTTTCCCACTCATCTCAGAAAAAAATGTTTCTCTTGTGAACAAGGTAGCATAGTGTTTTGCACTAAAAGTAATGCTCTGCTGATAATTTTTCTAGAGCAGCTTGCTTACAAAGATTATAATATCATGACTTTCATTTCGACAATGAGTGTAAAGCGTATCAAAAGAGAGTGAATCATACAGCTATTGTTGTAACGTTGTCCGAGTTGCTACTCTACTTGTACTTATTTCTTTGCTCTGGCACATATATAATGTGTCAGAGGGGATGCTTAGGTCGGTTGTGAACTTGAAAGTTGACTTTAGTAGTGGTCAGTTTGTTTTGTAAAGGTATCTTCCTTACTTTCTAGCTGGAAGTTCAATTGCAACCACACTTTAAAGCGCAGTATGAGACTGAGTATTTTGATTAATCCAGCACGTTGGTTTTTCAGTAACATTTAAGACGTGCTCAACACACGATTGCTCCCGATAACTCTCGTTCAGACTTTGGTATAGAGATCAAATAAGTAAAAACTCCATATCATCAATTTCCAGTGACAAAATGGCCAGAAAGACACAAGGAACACTGTGAGGGACTTACTGCCGTTGCCAGAAACAGAAATAGAAACTGTTTTGTCCGCTTTGCCCAGACTGAAGGTGGTCCTCTTTATCGGCTTGCCCTTGTACCAGACCACAGCCTCGTAGTCGCCTTGGAAAGCGCGCAGGTTAAAGGAAGTTCCAGAGGCCAGGGACCGGTTCACGTGGGTGCTCCATGTCTCCTTGGTCAGCTTCAGGAACCGTTTGCCGGACTCGTTCAGCTGTTGACAAAGACGGCCGGGGCTTCAAGGTTTGAGACAACAAACTGGGCACACACAAGTACACTATTTTGCCTACTTTCATGGTTATTTTTTGTGCTGAAGAAAAGGCGACAGCTCAAATAACAGACTTATGAAGAAGTAGTTCCTCCTTTGGAGTCTCCTCGATCAACAAGAGCAGACATCGATTAAGTTGGCAATTTAGTGAACTGTGTGGCTGAGCTCAAAACATGACGCCATTTCTCCCATTGGCTTTTGGGATAGGGATATTGAGTAGGGAATTTTGCTTCTTTAACTAGTTTTTGGTGCACTTTTGACACACAATTTATAATCAGAAAAATATCGCTATGGTTACTTTCTTAGTCCGATCTTATAGATTAGAAATACATGTAGAAATACTTCCCTTTGAAAATATCTTAAATTTGAACTTCTGATATTTTACTATTATATCGCCACGCAAGCTCCATACTCTCTTTGATTTGAGATAAAGCATTTTTCTTTAATGCGACTTAGAATTATTAAAATTTAATCAAGCCCACAGCGGCTTAAAACTAGTGCAATGTGGTTTAATGAGGGGAATCACACTTTCGACAAAATAGTTGGTTAGAAATTAGACACACAATATCGGTGCAAGCCATTTCGTTGGGTACGATGTTGTTAGTATAACATACGAGTACAGACATACGGACAGGCAGACAGGTAGATAGAAACGAAGACATTCTCTCTCTCTCTCTCTCTCTCTCTCCCTCTCTCTCTCTCTCTCTCTCTCTCTTCTCCTCTCTATCTCTCTCTTTTTCCTCTCTTTCTCTCACTCTCACACACCCACACCCATAAACACACACACACACACACACACACACACAAACACACACACACACACACATACATACATACACACAAATACATACACACATGAGCGCACACCCATACACAAACACAAACACACGCACACACACACATACACACACACACATACACACGCACACACACACACAAACACAAACACACAGTGCTGCTGCTGTTGTACAAGGCATTTATTCTTTGACATCAGAGTTCCTAGATGTAAGTCATCTTGGCTTCCAAACTGAGTTTGCTTTCTGTCACAGGTCAGAACTAAGAAAAGTTTCCACCAGTCGCAGAAAATTGAATTTCACATAGACTGCATCTGAAGCGGCAATGTTCTCTAAACAGGTTTGGTTTAACTGGCGGCGCCTGAACCGTGAATGTTCATG
>NW_004797539.1:216819-218350 GCF_000002075.1 Aplysia californica | reverse complement strand
GGGGGTGGAAGAGGGAGGGCATATATGACTACCCATGTACGAATGTTGAGCAAGCCTTCCCATGCTCCCTGAATCAGGCTACTACATACCAGTTTGCTCTCGTGTGTTCATCGCTAGCAGACTGGTCAAGTTCGGTGATAAAAATAGGCAGACCAGCTTTCGCTAGAACATCAAGGCGGGCCTGGAGAAGAAAAAAAAAGACTTATCCTTATATCGGGGAGCTCTTTCGGTTTGGAGGTACGGTGTTCGCCTCTCATTCAATAGGTCACGAGTTCTAAACCTGACAGAGACGGAACATTTTCTTCTCTAAAATTTTCTCCTTTCATCTCCTTTCCTGCTCTCCAATCCTGATCTGCATCTTCTTTCGTCTCTCCTTTCTGCTCCCTACCCTCAACTGGGCTCATGACTCTTCACAATGCAACTCCTGACTCCATCTTACTGCTGTCTTTCAGCCACACCCCTGATCTTATAGTAGGTAAGATTGAACACCTAGTCTTTTCGGATTAAGGGGGGGGGGGGTCTCGGAGGTTTTGTGTGCAAGTTGACAAGTTAAAGATCCCTTGGTGGTTCTAAAATCGATAATCATAGGCATCGACCTCCATCTGGGCAACATTCAAAATTAATTCCTATCAAACTAAAAGTGTTTAACGTGTCCTGCCCGCTCATAGGACCTTAGGCAGTTGGGAACGCGTAACACTTACCACAAAAACAAGAAACTTGCTAAATGTATACTACACGACGAACGACCAGAACGAACTGCACCAAAACTGAAGCGGATGCACCAACATTGCTCGTCGTATTAATATGAGAAAGAAACGAACCACTCCGCTTGTACGAAATCATTTCATTTGTTCTACAACTTGAGTTGTGTGAACGATTTGCTTGGTTCTCTTCAATTCTTTCCCATTTACCATTCGTCCGCTATTATTTGTCGGTGTGCATCTAGCATAACCATACGTTAGGGTGCAGCCATACGTAACGAAATCTGAGTAACGTAACCGATCGAAAATAACTAGCAGTAGTAATTAACTTCTCTTCTCATTCAAAGGAACAGAGCTACTTTTTCAAGCTAATCACAGACAAAGGAAGAAGAATTTGTTATCAAGAAAGATTTGACGTGTCCTGTCGTGATTCTAAGCCCCTAAACCTTTACTTGTTGACGTTAAGCATGGACACATCCTTATACGAGTGTGGACAATGCCTGTTTAAAGGTGAAGAATACCTCTATCGATTATATTGCGTGCAGTGGCTACCATCACCACCTCTGGTGATGTTAACAAGTGAAGAAGTGATGTATTTAGACTTACGTTGATAACATCTACGTTGGGCTCTACGTAGTCTTGGAGATGACTTTGTACTCCAATACCTCCAAGTCCGACATTGGCGGCCTTGAACCGCATGATCTGGGTAAAGAAACTCTGTGGGTGGAATTGAAACGTGGAATCAATTTGGGTATGTGCGTGCGCGTGCACTAAAGTATGTTGGTGCTACAGTTCAGGATGGTGATACTGCCGCTGCTGCTGTTGTTGTT
>NW_004797539.1:213709-216719 GCF_000002075.1 Aplysia californica | reverse complement strand
AATCTTAGGACCACCAAGGGATCTTTGATGTGTGCAACTTGCACACGAGACCTCTGAGGTTTTTAATCCTTATCCGAGAAGGCTAGATGTTAGATATTACCTACCATAAGATCAGGGGTGTAACTGAAAGACAGCAGTTAAGAAGGAGCCAAGGACTAGCAGTAGAAAGGCTGCAGAAAGAGTCAGGAGCCCTGAGGAAGGGGCAAAAGGAAATTGGGTGGGGGGTGGGGGTGGGCGGGAAGAAAATAGAGAGGAAAGCAAACGACAGAACATGGTTAGAGAGCAGGAAAGGAGGCAAAAGGAGAACCTTTTAGGGAAGAACATTTTCTGTCACTGTCAGGTTTCGAACGCTGGACTTATTGAATAAGAGGCGAACATCGTAACCTCCAGACCACGAAAGCTCCCCAACCCCTTTCCCATTATCTCTGATACGTTAAAATGTTACAGAACTTCCAGAGCAACAAATAGACAGTTGTCAAGATCTGAACACATCAATCCATACAACACGTTTATTTACCCGTGTCTATTGAGAGCATCGGTGGCTGCTACAGCTACGTCGTAATTTGGGTTAGTCTGAAATAAAAAAGAATAAAAAGCAAGGGAAAATGAGAAAAAATAATACACATCCCCTCAACACCCCCTAGGTGTCATGGGAAAATATGTATCTTTCTCAACAGTTTAGTCCAACTGAGACTGTTAGGTTCGCCTTCACATTTGAAATAATCGAATATGGCTACTGAGATGTATGTCTATGAATGGAGAAAAGAAAAAAATGTACATCGACATAAGATCCAAGGGTTACTTTACCATGATCAGAACTTAACTTTTAAGAAACAACATACGATTAGAACAGGAACTGACAACCCGGATTTTATGATTTACTTACAAAGTTTGGTTAGAATTCAAAATTTGCTGATAAGTTGAGTCCTCCAGAAGTATCCCCTACGAAAGTTGGACAGTTTCAAAAGTAGAACATTTACCTGTGTCATGTCACCATGAGACACCACGCTGTAATCATTGAGGAAGAGTTTGGGGTATGGGTCAGCCGCGTGGACTGCCTGGAACATGTGCTCTGTGTAGCGAGGGTTTCCTGTGTGCTCTTCGAAGAAGTGACCGTGTAACAACTCGTTGTTCACATCCCATTGTTTCAGCCTGGTGATGTTTTGGTGGGGTAGAGATAGGCACATGGACATAATAACGGTCTTTTGGAGCAGGGGAAAAAGCAAGACCAGTTTGAAGAAACAAACGGAGGAAAGTTAAGAAATAGGAGCTACCTGTTGGCCACTCTCAGCAATTACACTCGCCCCGGGGTGAGTGACCGTTGTCAGCAGTGTGATAAAATCTAGTTTGACTGGAGCTCAATTTTGAAAACACTTCCCGATTCTTTCAAAGGTGGGGGATATTTAGGTAATGCTTTGCTTAAATATGGAAGAGCAGAGCTAAAAATGATAAAGGTTCAGAAAGGAGTTCAAAACCAGGACGTCAGCATTTCACTTTTATAAATCACGATACGAGTAATATTTAAATGTTGCCATTTTATTTTCAGTTTCAAAGCATTCGCTGCTTTAATGAGTCCGGACAGAAAACTTAAATATCAAATAATTTTTATATTAGTTTGCATTAAGTGGGAAGCTAAAAAGATACTTAAAGATGATCTAAAGATTACTGCGTTTAGGAACATGTCTTCATAATATCCTCTTAAAAAACAAGAAGCATATTCAGTAACGAAACAGCCAGAAATTTAATGATTTCAAAACAAAAGTGTAGAGAAAATCCTCACTTGTGTTTTGTAAGTGAAGTTATGAAAGCGATACGGTCATCCACAGCATTCTTTAGAGCAGAGCTAGACAGTGTTTCCGTCCAGTCAGGGTTGTTCCCATCGACAGCCCAGAACATGCAGTGACCTCGGACTTTCAATCTGATTTGGAGAAATATTATCATAAGATTAGCGTACATAGAAGGTAACAGACGTCTCAAGTTTAAAAAGCTTAAAATTTTAAATAAATTGGCACCTTTGTAAAATCAGAACATGGGACACTAAAGAAGGGTCACAGCAGTTTGGAAATGTTTTCGAAAAACGAGGGAGAGGACGTCTCAAAAGAGGATGTGAGCAGCTGGAGACAAGTGTCACCAAAGCTGGACGCATAGCACTGTATACTAAGAATTAATATAAGAGAGTCTCTAAAAGGACATGCTGCACAGAAATTTAAAAAAGAAAGGAACAAGAAGAAAATAAAAGTTGACACCATGGCCTGATACGGTCAAAGATATCTTTTATCCGGAAAAAGTCTTCCCCTTGTCAATATTTTGAAAGCAATTTCCTGCATAATATTAAATCTGTTTTCCGCTCATGTTTATACGAATGCAAGTCAAGTCGCCAACTGATGCTGCTTAGTTGGGCGAGGATAAAAGCCGCGAGAAACTTCGAAACTCGAATCCTCGAGGGGGTCCAAATTATGCTTTTCTCTCCTACAGGAATATCATTATTTCCGAACGGGGTTCAGAAACATCCTGACTGAGTAAAAGACGTCCTAGAATCTAATGCTTCAAGGCCAAGTTTTTCTTTTGCAATACTTGTACCGAGAGTTTTGTAGAGCATATAACAGCCCCCCCCCCTAAAAATACGATTTTGAAGGGTATGGATCGACGTTGAAGAATAAGTGAGACCTCAATGAATCACGTTGAGAAAAATGCAAGGGTTTGAGTTTAAACAGCAGATCGCTCGGAAGGCAAAGGTTCAAGCACGTGTTTTCCCCCTATCTTTTGTTTTGGTAATTTTTTACGGCGCTCGCAATTGCATAAGGTCAGATGGGTGCGCTGAACACACTAATTGGGTGCGCCGAACACACTAATCATTTTCAGTTTAGTAAGAATTTTGAAATTCGTCCGGGTGACGGTCAAAGCCTACTCTTATCAATCTTAGGACCACCAAGGGATCTTTGATGTGTGCAACTTGCACACGAGACCTCTGAGGTTTTTAATCCTTATCCGAGAAGGCTAGATGTTAGAT
>NW_004797539.1:211399-213609 GCF_000002075.1 Aplysia californica | reverse complement strand
AGAAATTTAAAAAAAGAGAAAGGATCACGAAAGAAAAATAAAAGTTTGACACCTTGGCCTGATTACGGTCAAAAGATTTTCTTTTTATTCCGGAAAAAAGTCTTCCCCTTGCCAATATTTATAAAAAGCGCAAAAAATTGCCTGCCCATAAAATATTTAAATCTGTTTTCCCGCCTAATGTTTTATCCGAATGCCAAGCAAAGTCCCCCAACTGATGCTGCTTTAGTTGGGGGGAGGATAAAAACCCGCGAGAACCTTTCGAACCTCGAATCCTCGAGGGGGGTCCAAATTATGCTTTTCTCTCCTACAGGGAATATCATTATTTCCGAACGGGGTTTCAGAAAACATCCTGCCTGAGTAAAAGCCGTCCTAGAATCTAATGCTTTCAAGGCCAAAGTTTTTCTTTTGCAATCCTTGTTCCGAGAGTTTTTGTAGAGCATATAACACCCCCCCCCCTAAAAATACGATTTTGAAGGGTATGGATCGACGTTGAAGAATAAGTGAGACCTCAATGAATCCCGTTGAGAAAAATGCAAGGGTTTGAGTTTAAACAGCAGATCGCTCGGAAGGCAAAGGTTCAAGCACGTGTTTTCCCCCTATCTTTTGTTTTGGTAATTTTTTACGGCACTTGCAACACAATAAGGTCAGATGGGTGCGCTGAACACACTAATTGGGTGCGCCGAACACACTAATCATTTTCAGTTTAGTAAGAATTTTGAAATTCGTCCGGGTGACGGTCAAAGCCTACTCTTATCAATCTTAGGACCACCAAGGGATCTTTGATGTGTGCAACTTGCACACGAGACCTCTGAGGTTTTTAATCCTTATCCGAGAAGGCTAGATGTTAGATATTACCTACCATAAGATCAGGGGTGTAACTGAAAGACAGCAGTTAAGAAGGAGCCAAGGACTAGCAGTAGAAAGGCTGCAGAAAGAGTCAGGAGCCCTGAGGAAGGGGCAAAAGGAAATAGGTTGTGGGGTGGGGGTGGGCGGGAAGAAAATAGAGAGGAAAGCAAACGACAGAACATGGTTAGAGAGCAGGAAAGGAGGCAAAAGGAGAACCTTTTAGGGAAGAACATTTTCTGTCACTGTCAGGTTTCGAACGCTGGACTTATTGAATAAGAGGCGAACATCGTAACCTCCAGACCACGAAAGCTCCCCAACCCCTTTCCCATTATCTCTGATACGTTAAAATGTTACAGAACTTCCAGAGCAACAAATAGACAGTTGTCAAGATCTGAACACATCAATCCATACAACACGTTTATTTACCCGTGTCTATTGAGAGCATCGGTGGCTGCTACAGCTACGTCGTAATTTGGGTTAGTCTGAAATAAAAAAGAATAAAAAGCAAGGGAAAATGAGAAAAAATAATACACATCCCCTCAACACCCCCCCCCCCCCTTTTGCCCCCCTCCCCCCGCATCACAAGTAATAGTTATCCCCTAGAACCGAAATCTCATACCCGTATCAAAGCGTATCAAAGTTTCTAATACAATACTGGTTGGCAGGAATGTGCTTTTTATGCACATGTATTCATCATTTGTAAGATACCTGCGCCTTATCCTTCGCCATTTTTTCCCCCCCCTCTCTCTCCCTCTCCCTCCCTCTCTCTCTCTCTCTCTCTCTCTCTCTCTCTCTCTCTCTCGCTCTCTCTCTCTGTGTGGGGCGCGGGGGGGGGGGGGGTGTGCTCTGCACTCGTTTTCAGGCTCTAAAGGTCATTACTGTGCTGATGTGCTGTCTATTCATTGACAAAACAGATAGACAAGAAAAAACACAGAGAAACATCAACACAAAAAGCGAAAGCAAGCAAACAAACAAATAACAACAAGAAGAAACGAGTAAGGTGTACCGCCGACCTACCCTATTTCCCCTGTTATAGCGCCACTTGTACGCCTCTACAGTGGCCCAGTTGAACATGTAGTAGACCACCTGTTGGTACTGGGCATAGTCAGGGTCCACCATCAGGTCTGCACGGACTTCGGAGCCAAAGGGAAATAAGTGCTTCAGGTGGTTGAGCTGATCACAGAAAAATATACAGAATAATAATAATAATAATAATAGTAATAATAATAATAATAATAATAATAATAATAATAGTAATAATAATAATAACAACAACAATAATAAAATAAATAAAATAATAACAATAATAATGATAAAATGATAACACTACTACTACTACTACTACTACTACTACTACTACTACT
>NW_004797539.1:209429-211299 GCF_000002075.1 Aplysia californica | reverse complement strand
ATAATAATAATAGCAATGTTATATCACCATGTGTTACAATAATAATAATAATAATAGTAATAATAATAATAATAATAAAGACGATCCTGGTTTTCTTGAACAAGTGTCTCAGGAAGCTATAGAGGATCAGATGGACAGATAGGATCACCAACGAGAAAGTATTAAGAAGAACGAGACAGAGCTCAGTCAGAGATGAGGTGGGAAGAAGGCGTTGGCGATGGATTGGACACACTCTCGGGAAGTCAAGCAGCTGCATAACAAGGAAAGTGTTAGACTGGAATCCACAGGGCAAAAGATCACGGGGAAGACCACGTGGAACCTAGAGAAGAGTCACGGAAATTGATGTACTGAAAAGTGGTAAGACATAAAGTAACATCAAGTGTCTTGCCCAGGATAGGGAAAAGTGGAAAGTGTTTGTTCTGGACCTATATCCTGATCCAGGGTGAAAAAGGCCATGCTGATGATGATGATGATGATGATGATGATGATGATGATGATGATGATGATGATGATGATGATGATGATGTGGATGATGATAATGATATAATAATAACAGAAATAATAATGATAAAATGCTACTACTACTACTACTACTACTACTACTACTACTACTACTACTACTACTACTACTACTACTACTACTACTACTACTACTACTACGAAATGTATGTACGGTAAACAATCGAAAAAGGAAATCCCACAACAGAGAACAAAAATCTATTCCAGGGTTGAGAATACCTGGTAGGAGGAGCAAGGTATACTTAGAGGAGCTCACCTCTACAGTCACATCCTTTTGGCTAAAGCCAGAGCCAAGGTTTACACTGTTGAAAAAGAGAAATAGCACGATTACAAAACGAGCATTAAAGAGTACAGCTTCTTATACTGCCCGTCATTTTTATACATAATTAGACCTTTGTAGGTTATTCGAAATTGATTTCTTTTACTACAACGATAGGCAGATCATTCCTCTCTACCTCAATGATCACACTATCTGGACAACGAAGGATTCCACCAAGACAGGTAGCCATGGGGATAATTGTGTCATCTTAAAAAAATAGAATCACATATAAGTAGGAAGTATAAGTAGGTTAGTGAGACTGTAATAGTGAAGATATGACAAAAATTAACTACAATATAAGCAACACAAAAGGTTAAAGTGAAAGCTTATAATTAAGGAATATTTCGCCTTATATTTCATACAAAACCGCCAAACTTACTTCACATGTAAGTTCTGTTTCCTCAGATTCTCAATCCTTTGATTTGCTTCCCGCTCCCAGTTCGGGTTAGAGGGTATTTCAGTGAGAGAGGCGTCGTCAAAGTAGTAGTCAGTTCCGGGAAGAAGACCTTCTAAGTACAGAGATGCTTGAGTCCAGTCTGTAAAGAGATTGTTATAGCATGTTTGAGATCTGTTCAGTAGATACAATGTCATGGACAAACACCATATCAGCAAACAAACACTATATGAGTAAATTAATTTGACAAATTATTTGATCTCATTTGAAAATTTTTATTTTCGGGGCGTGAGAGTTTGTTAACTAAAAGAGAAGCAAATAACGTCAACATAGAACCCCCCCCCCCCCCCCCCGGGTAAGCAAGGATTGTATTGTGTAAAAGAGATCGGGAGACCCCCTCCCAAATCTTTTCTTTCAAAAAAATTGAACGACTTTCGAAGGGAAAGGGTATCTAAGAATCTAAATCACAACGGAACAGTCTTACGGTAGCTAGGTTTCAGTACAAACCAACTGCCCTTCTGCTCTAATCGTATAACTTAGTGAACGCATGTCTTTCTTTCTTTCTCTCTCTCTCTATCCTTGTGCACACGCGCACATGTGTGTGTGTGTGTGTGTGTGTGTGTGTGTGTGTGTGTGTG
>NW_004797539.1:207022-209127 GCF_000002075.1 Aplysia californica | reverse complement strand
GAGAGAGAGAGCGAGCAGATGAGCTTCCTACCAATGTTTGGAGGTGAGAAGTCACCACCCAAAAGGGTCCACCCGTCAGCTGCCGTCAGGTAAGCTCTGGTGCACACAGGGAAGTAATTCTTGGAACCTGAGAAATTGACATAATTGTTCATAAGCGGTTTCTGCCTAAATGCTTTAATAAGATACATCAATCCATTACTGAAATGTTAGTCCAGTTCCAAAGACGGCAAGGAACAATTTCATGCATGTTATTAAAAGCGCGTTGGCCACTCCTCTGTGAGTCCTCTGTTAGGGATACTAAAAAGAAGAGCGTCCACAAAAATTCCGAGGGCCTCTTGGATACCGGTACTGTTTTTAGCACTTGACGAATTTTGTATGCAGAGAGAAGGAGCAATGGGTATTCTAAATGAGACTGTTTGAGAAATGAAACAAAGTAATGTTTGTATTCGCGTAGCAACATCTATCCCTTTGCGTGTATATCGCCAAGGGTTTTGGTTTCACGGAATCGTTGGCGTCTTCTGAGACTGGTTAAAAAAACCTATCTTGTTTTATGTCTTGTAAACATACTGCACTATGGACAGATATAACAGTATCCAAAACAGAGAAGAAAAATATGATCTTTTTGGTCATATTTCTATAAAATATACAGATCTGCACCTTTTCAGTGTTGAGTCTTTTAAAATACATGTAACACATCTATTCAAACAGAAGACGCCAACATGAACATACCGTCTTTCAACGTAAAGCTGATTTTCACGACGGCTTTCTGGTACATTTTCCCTGGAAGGTCTTTGATGAGCCTTATGTAAGACTTGAACATGTATTGTTTGCCTCGGGAGATCTGAATGTTCTGCGCAGGACCCATCCAAGATTGAGTTCTGTGAAGGAACGTTTGATATTTTCGTGCATGTACACACAGAAGTAATGAAACATACACATATGCAAAAACAGGCATACGCGCACACGTACACGTACACGTACACGCACACGCACACGAACGCGAACACGCACACACACACACACACACACACACACACACACACACACACACACACACACATACACACACATACACTTACATGCATTTAATTCACTCACTCACGCACACACACGCACATATATACACACTTACGCACACACACAAACGTCAACATACATACACACTCACACACACATATCTTCTCTCTCATCACACGCACACAAATACATCGTTATGAGTGAACAATACAAATACATAATGTAGGCCTACTCAATGCGACAACAAATATATATACATAAATAGATGCCTCGTGTTCAGGTTGTGTGCACCAGAAATTGGGCTTTTACTCACCGAGCGACGGACCCCGCAAGGCTCAACGTTAGCTCAATAGATATTATAATGATGTGCAATGGTACAGATGGCACTGGTTCGAATCCACAAGGGGGAGGGAGGTGGGGTGGCATTCTTAAATCCAAGATGTTGGGAGCGTTGTCAAGGTTATCTACTTAGCACAACTCTATTGCAGATGGGTGGTAAATTCTGCCGTCTACTGTCTTAAATAACCGTGCCTTTTTGAAAGAGGCGTTAAATATTATACATTTTACAAATACCATTAACATTTTTGTACATTCTACAGCAAATGGAACTGAACCAAAATCCTTCTGGGTCAGAGCAGACAAACAAAAGAAGCATAGCCAAAGGTAGAAGACTGACCTGCCAGTACACTTGACGGCCACTCGTCCTCCATGCACCTGCTCCGTTGTGGTGATCATGCTAAACCCATCATGGGACCAGAACGTCACTCCGTTCTCAAACCCGGGGTTCTTTAGCAGTTCCACGGCCGCTCTAGCAACTGAACCGTTCCACAGAACCAAAGCAACAATAGCACACAGTGCCGGTAAGCTGAGGATTCTGTACTTGCCACTTCTCATTTTGTTGAATAATAATTCAACTTCTAGGAAGAGATGTGAGCAAAGGTGCTGTCGGTGTGACTGCAGCACCGAACAGATGGATACGTTTGGTCAGTAAGGGTTCATTTTATATGCCATTCACTCTACACTTATCTGATAACAGCCAAACAACTCCTAGTTTGTGCTGAGCTGGGAGGACATGAGAAAGAGGGCTA
>NW_004797539.1:164966-205040 GCF_000002075.1 Aplysia californica | reverse complement strand
TGAAACACCAAACCAATGTGCTAGGATCTGGACAATAAAGATGTATCTTATCTTATCTTAAATGTGAATTGTACGAATGATAATAATACTCTCTTCTAAGGAACATCAGAGAATGTCATGGGGCTTTAGCCCGAATGTGACACTTGGCGAAAAAAAAGAAATGTTCGCTTTCTCCAAGTTATGTGGTAGACTGATTTGACTGAAAAGTCATAACGAGCACTGTCACTTGATTAAGATAATATCATACGTTTTTGTTCTTTTATCGACAGGGTAACGGGCGAAGACAAGCACTTTTGCGGCACCTCTTTTGTTTGGATCTAAGAAATATATCCCCCCCCCCCCCCCTCAAGAAAAAAAAAAGAAAGTAAAAACAAAAAACAACCCCCCCCCCCCCACCACAAAAACAACAACAGCAACAACAAACAAACAAAAAATAAAACAACCCCCACACTCCCCCACAAAGGAAAGAAAACCCATACATACAAACCCCCCCCCTCTCCTTCTCCCGCTTTCTCGCGTCATGACAAACATCAGTCTTTTCAAACATAACTGGAGAAATAACGAAGTCACCCTTTGTTCCTTTTCGCGTCCATAAAAGAAACAAGTGCAGTCGTTCGCATAACACTTTTAGATCCTTTTCAAACGAGACTTTATCAAAAGTACCAGGGAAAGCTGTTTTTACTCAACTAAAAGATACTTTGCAACAGCTTTTGGAATTCCTAATACTAATATAGTGCTCAACTGGTTCAAATCTTATTTGCCAGGACGGGCTCAGTCAGTGGTTGTGTATGACAACCTGTCAACCTGTTTTGAACTAATGTATGGCGTCCCGTAAGGGTCAGTTTTAGGCCCTATTCTATAATATGCAATTTACCTCATGACAGTATTACCAAAAGACGTTAAGCTTATCTGAAATATTTACGTTTCTGTTATTTCTAAAACTGTAAACGTTCGCGTAACGCTTAATTTTGTGGCCAGAGATCATGCACGTTTACTTCGAAATCATAATGAAACAGATCTACTGTATTCACTTGCGAGTACATAAACATGAACGAAAACAAACACAGATAACCATTCTCCTTCACGATTAGGAGTCAATGTCATGTTATATTTCCAGATTTCTTTTCCAAGCATTTTTCTATCAGCAGGGGCTTATCTATGTAAAAATGGGACTCCTGGCAAGCATTTAAAACTATATTCGATTTTATATCATGTGTAGGACCTATTTAAAGGTAAATAAATGGGTCAGCTTCAGACAATATATGGAAGAATTGGGACTTCATATTCACCAATACGAAGAAAATCAATGTACATATTCGAAAAAATGCCAAGTTTTAAGAATTGAAAAAAAAAAAGAGTAGATTCTAGAACGCAAAAGTTTACAACTCTTTAAGGACTGGTGGGGCACCTGAGGTCTATTTTGGCCATTACAAGGCCTAGAGTACCCATATTTGCTGTGGGACATTGTGTGTTATTGGGTATCTAAAATAAATAGTTCAAAAAGTATATTATGAATTGGTTGCTATGGAAACGGCGGCCATATTTGATTTTGTATACCTTTTTCAATCCCATTATATTCCCTTATTTATTAATTGATTCACTTCTAATTTGGCATGCCAACAGCAAATATGTAGCTCTTAAATTTGGCTTGTTGAATTTTTGATATACGCTTTAGTTTTTATTTTATGACACTTACAATTGGGTTGTTGCAAAAAGTGAAAAAAAGAAACAATCATGCTTTCCCAGCCCATAAATCAAAAACTACAACATTAATAAAACATTCAACAAGCCAAAATTGGTAACTATGTGTTGTTGGTATCCTGTGAAAATTACATTGAAATTGAACAAGATATAGAGCAGAAAAATGGGATAATGTGTGAAAAAATAGCATTGTAAGAAAAGGCCGATAAAGGTAAGAAAAGGCTGGAAAACATGTGCTTTGGCAGAAAAACCTGGGGAAAAACCACAGCTTTAGGGGACAACAAGGCTTACATACGTTACTGGATATTGTTTAGGAAGTGTCCAGGTACTATAAAATGTAATAACCCCAATTTGCACAATTTGATCCCAAAACACGATTTCCCCACCAGCCACGTGTATTTGTGGCTTCCAAAAAAAAAGAAAAAGATTAGAACAGGCATTACCAAACACACTGGGGGAAGGTGACGGCTACTTAAATGATATACACAGTGAATATGCCACTGGACATTTTGAATAACACTGAGGCATGTTTCTGGGTTGATTCTTTGGATCTCCTGCTCAACAAAGATTTTCTCTACATGTTCAGTAATTTGGAGGTTGTTCCCGTACACTTTGTCAAAAAGCCCAAAACGAAATTTTTGAGGGATTAAAGTCGGGGGAATACGGTGACCTTTCATTTGTAAACTTAAGACGTATGCAGCGTTACACAAATCTTTCTTGCAACCATACAAGGGCCACTCTTGACATGTGGGGGATGGCGCTCATCCTACTTGAACCAGTCCAACACAGTGGGTGATTGGCGGGTGCTCTGGTGTGGTTTGCTTCTTCTTTCCTATCAAACATATATCGTTCTTATCTCCCCTCCTTCTTTTTTATGTTTGTTACTCTCTTGTAACACATCTAATCTTCTGGCGCTCATATGACCTTATGCAGTGCGAGCGCCGTACAACTTCTACTAAAACAAACAAGTCCACCCCAGCTGAAACCAGGGAAGGACTTCCGAAGCGAGCGACCAGCTACACAAACACAATAAAGAAGAGCTCTAATCTTAACCCTGACCCAACCCCTACCCCTACTCCTACCCCAACCCCAATCCTTACCCCTATCCCAACCCATACTCCATCCCCTACCCAAACCTCAAAACCTAACCCTAACCTTCTATTCTACTATTTCATTGTGGTCGCTCCTTACAGAATTCTTACCGAAACCAGAACAGATCGCTCAAGCCAATGTAGCTGAATGCTTTGATGTAGTTCCAAAGTTTTACGTTTTGCCTAATTTTGGTTGGAACTTTGAAAACTTTATATTTTTCGGACATGTCAACTAATGTAATTCAAATTGGGGAAACGACTGCAAAGATAACCGACACATTCGCATTGTTTAAAACGCATTCCGTATTTCAAATACATTTCTGTGGTATGACGTATGTTTGCCGTCGTTTTCGTGTACTTGTAGATAACTTACGTTCGTTGAAATTTCGATAAGTGTTTGTTTTCGTGGAGAGTGAAGAAATCGAGGTTAGGTCAAGTTAGTTATTGTGTATTCTCATCCAGTTAGTGGCTTGGGGGGGAGGGGGGTACAAAACTAAAATGAAACTTCATGGGCCCAAAAATTGACCGTAAAAGGTTTTCAGTGATAACAAACGGCACACTTAGACACGAATCTCAAGGAAAGAGAGAAAGAGCGGAAGAGAGAGAGATAGAGGAATAGAGAGAGGTAGAGGGAGAGAGAGAGAGAGAGAGAGAGAGAGAGAGAGAGAGAGAGAGAGAGAGAGAGAGAGAGAGAGAGAGAGAGAAATAGAGACAGAGAGTGGGAGACAAAGAGAGACAGGCAGAGAGACAGAGACAGACACACTCACGGAGATAGAGAGAGATAGAGAGAGAGAGAGAGCTAGATAGATAGATAGATAGACAGAGAGACAAAGAGAGACAGGGAGACAGAGAGACAGAGAGTCAGAGGGACAGAAAGAGACAGAGACAGACAGTCACACTCACGGAGAGAGAGAGAGAGAGAGAGAGAGAGAGAGAGAGAGAGAGAGAGAGAGAGTTCCGCGTTTACAGTCACGATTTTTTCACCTCCATTTTTCACCTTCATCAAAGTTATCAAACATCTGCAAGTCTGAGATATTTTTCTTCTCTCCTTGCTTCAATATCAAGTGTCTCTCTCACAAGTGTTAGTAGCACGAGTGATTTGACATATCATTGAGGGATATCGGCCTTGTTTTGGGAATACAAAGGGACGACTGTTTTGGCGACGTGGATGCAAGCACGTCTGTGAACAGTGCTGGCCTTGTTCCCATTATTTATTGTCATAAAATTATGTTACTGGCGAGCATTTTTCTTCATTCAGTTTTTTGTATATTGTTATTATTATTATTATTATTATTATTATTATTATTATTATTATTATTATTATTATTATTATTATTATTATTATTATTATTATTACAGTATTATTATTGTTGTTATTATTAGCGCGCGCGCGCGTGTGTGTGTGGGTGTGTGTGTTTGGGAGTGGGGTGAGAAATGTTTAACTTCCTTTTCGCGTCCTTTGTTTTGCATTTTGTGTTGAGATATGCGGAAAGTAAACCTTTTACAGACTTCTGTTTTCAAGCCCACTTGCGATGAAACACCCCCCCCCTAACAAGACAACAACAACAACAACATAAAAACAAAACAAAACAACCCCCCCCCGCCCAAATAATAAAAACAAATAAAAACAACAAAACAAACAAAGCAGTATTTCATTAGAAGTTTGCCAACAATGTTCACGTTCTCATGCTTGTCTTGACCAGCTAAATGTTGGACCTAAATATCACACGAGATATTTCATGGCAAAAAGCGTCAAACGACAGATGGTATACTTTTTATGCTGTTGTCTGTTGTTCTTCAAGGACGAGTCGAAATCTTCTGGTGGGTCATAAAATCTCTTTAACAAGATTGCTGGATGCCTTAGTTTTACTGGACAAAAGATCTAAGGTAAAATTGACAAAACTAATAAAAAAACAGTTACGGTGTCATGTATAAGAGCAACAGACTATACAAAACATATCTAAGTGCAATCTGAGAAAAATGTGAAACAATGAAAGTGCACTTGTTATAACGGTTAGACAGATGAGAGGGTTCCATCAAATTTGCGCTCTTTGCTATTGCTGAATTTTGCAATGAATGATCATTCTACGTATCTTCTTAACGGCAGACAAAATGATTGGTTATTTATCCATTCTGCCTTTCTTTCTTTGTTCCCTGTGTCAACACACTCTGACAACCCACATTTCCACCCAACCGCGATTCTGATATGAAATAAAAAACAAAACAAACTAACGACA
The DNA here is from genome assembly GCF_000002075.1 of Aplysia californica. Taxonomy (NCBI): domain Eukaryota; kingdom Metazoa; phylum Mollusca; class Gastropoda; order Aplysiida; family Aplysiidae; genus Aplysia; species Aplysia californica. The sequence goes on along the minus strand of NW_004797539.1, from coordinate 200,011 downwards.
AACAAACAAACCAAACCAAACCAATAACAACCCCCCCAACCCCTCTCCACCCGCTTCAATACTCTTCTCTTAGTTTAAAGCGTTTGTGGCGAAGCAACAACGGCACGATCTCGCCCAAAGCCTGAAAATAAAAGCAAACTTGAAGTAATGAATGGTTGTTCAAAAAACCAAATTGTAACTTGCAGATAGTTAAAAAACCAAACCAACAAGTTTTTTCCAGGGGCGAAGGTTGAGTTGTTTGACAGGGTAATCAAAGTGAGACAAAGAACCCGCTGCAGATAAGGCCACTCACGAAAAGCTCTCCCACAATGGGAATACACTGCTTCTTGTTCGAGGTGGCATCGATGAATTGCGAATGCTAACAAATCATGAATTCATGTTGTGCGAGGGCTGTCCCACGGAAAACCGGAATTTGGCTGTAATTTGAAAACTATTCAATATTTTGACATTCTGTAAACGCACACTTGTAAAACAATCATCTCCCAGATCCAGCGATGGGGAAAATGTGTCCAGCGGGATGGTGATTATTTTGAGAAATAAAGCACATGTTGAGGTATGATGTGTTACAGTTTTATTATAATAGGACAAAGATTTTTGCTTTTACGGACCTTTTCCTGTTTTCCGTGGGACAGCCCTATGTCGACCCGCCAAAATTTTCGCGAAAATATCTCATTAATTAATTTTTTTTCCCACTTTGGGTATAACGTAATTATAACTTTTAAACATGCTGTGGGAATAATGATCTCAAGTTAAAAAAACCAACTGTAAATGCAATTAAAGATACGAATACACAAACAGAAGTCAAAGAAGCATAAATGGCTATTCAAGAAATGTATTATCAATTTTGAGATTGCCCTATCAGACATGACATTGGAAACCGACTGGAAAGAGAAAGCGTGGAAGACCAACTGGAAGCTATAGAGGCGCAATAAGAGATGACACAATCACCCAGGGCCTTGATGTGCCGAAATAGGAGAAAGTGGCAAGGGACAGACAAGCGTGGCGTCGACTGCTCTCCGCCTTATGTACCTGACGGTATAGGGAGAGAGTAAGTAAGTAAAGTATTATCAATTTTGTTTCAAATTTGGCTGTCTTTATCTAACCTTTTGTGGCCAGGCGTCGATATAACATGCCATGTCCTGATTATAGACCGGTAAAAAAGTTGAGGAAAAAACACAAGCACTTACAGCAGTCGTGAGAATATTAGCAGTTGACGTCTCTTTACTTTTTTTTGAGGTAGACTCTACCAATACCAATTTAATTATTAGCTTACATAATCAGTGCTTGTGACTGCTTATAAGAGTAACCCGAAAGGGGTGTGCAGGATTTTGTTTGGAAATGAAACAGTTTTGAGTGTTGTGCACACTGCTCATTGGCGATTTCTTGAACTTCTATTACCATTTTAATCTATAAAGCTGTTTTCTATCACGGTCTATGATCTAATTTGACTGCTGCGATGTTCCAAAATTAAGAAAGGGAAGCAATATTTATTTGAATATATAGAGGCTTCGGCCCTGTTTTCTTCTTTAAACTCTATTCAAGGTACGAACGAGTTTGACCTTGTTTTTTTTCTATTCGAGATCTTGATCTCTCTGAAGGAATTGCAGGTATTTTTGTCGGGTCTCTGTTTTGCCTTTTGTTTTCGTTTATAATTTTTTCAAGGCGAGACAGAGGCGCCCTCAGGTGCAAAGTGGACCCGTTTGACTGTCAGACCTTGATGTGCCTCGTCCCGCACCATTTTTTAGTTATAAAAACCCCCCAAACAAAGCCAAACCAAAACCAACCAAACAAACAAGCAAAACAAACCCCAACAAAAAATATCAAGAGTGCATAAATGTTATCTTTCTCAAGGACAATGTTTCTATTATTTTTCGACCTTGTACTTGTAGCTTCTGACGTACTTAGTCTTTTGCCACCGAGAGAATCTGAATAAAAAGGATACGAGAAGCAGTGGTAGCAAACACGACGCTACATAACTCCAGGGCACAGTTAGGTCGGTCGCTGTGTGGTGTAGTTGTAGCTCAATAATAAAATGTTGCCATAGGTAACACATAAATGCCTCCCTTTGCTGCACTTCAACCTAGATAATATTACTACAAAATTGGGCTTGGAGCCGTCAAGTGAAGATCACTGCTCCTTTCGATTTGTTTCTACTTTTGTGATGGACTCAAAAACAGCAGTCAAACACCTCCAAAAAGTGGTCAGTACCGCCTTTGGTTGTTATTAAAATCGCTGTGTTCACACACACACACACACACACACACACACACACACACACACACACACACACGTATATACACACACACACACACACTCACACACACACAAACACGCGCATGCGTGTGCTAGAACATTCACAACAAAACACATACATGGACACTCATCTCACACACACGCATTTACGCACATGTGAGACCACTCGCAAAACAATACACTTGCATGAACACTTATACAACACAAACATATGTACACATTTGTTCACACGCACACGCACACGCACAGTCACAAGAACACACAAGCACACATATAGAAAGAGAGAGAGAACGAGAGAGAGAGAGACAGAGAGTGGGTGAGAGAGAGAGACAGAGAGTGAGTAAGAGAGATAGAGAGTGAGTGAGAGAGTGAGTGAGAGAAGGAGAGAGAGAGGGAGAGAGAAAGAGAGAAAGAGAGAGAGAGAGAGAGAGAGATAGAGAGAGAGAGAGAGGGAGAGGGGGGGGGGGGTTGGGATAGATAGATTTGAACTAGATCTACTTTAACGAGTAAACAGAATCCACCCTTTTCAGTGTCCTTTTCCAGCAACTCAGGGTGAACATCTATAGAACACTTCGACCCCTGGCTTTAGACACATTTGTAAAGCTGAACAGGTGCTTTTGTAAGAAACTGAACTTTCTTTGCTTTGATTAAGCTCACTCTCTTTTTGAATGTAGATTTTCACCACACAAAAATTAAGTTGAAATATACGTGTATAGATGGGTCCTTTGGCAGGCGGGTGTGGGAAAAGATTTATTTGATGTCTTTAAGTCTCTTGAATATCCCAAACGTAATAGAACTCAGTGCTCAAAACACCGGAGACAAATACGACACACAGAATTTTAAAAAAGTTGGAGGAAATACAGAGAAAATAAACCTGTGGTAAAGGCACAGAAAAACCCTTCTTGATGTTTTTTTAAAGACCAATTAGGAGGCGGGCTATCGGCCCTGCATGTAAAGGCCAATGCAGGCTGAGAGAAATACAACATTCCAGCAGAAAGATAAACATGTTCTCGCCCACTTGCGAATCAAACTCGGGTCTCCTGCATACGACAGTGAAATGCCTAACCGTTACACGGTAGTCTAAAGGCTTTTTCTGTTTCTGACCATTTCGAAACCAACAGCTGCTTGAGTATCACTGCATTTATTGCAACAGTAGGAGCTCCTGGTAATGAGGAGGATTTACGGTGTGGTTTGGGGGGGGGGGTGTGCTCAATTATCACTGTAACACATTTTGTACCTGTCAAGGAGCAGAGTTTGCCTCGTCTTCATTGGCCTTTTTGTAACGCATGTGGCAGCTTTGGACCCGCCATCAGCACATAGGACGTTATTTTCAAAGAGCATAACTGTTGTACTGGTGTGGTATCTATATTCAGCACACATTATCGACTCCACAGTTTCTTGCAGTGTTCTCAAAAGCTGTCTGATTGACGGAGGTCTAGTTTTTAGACTATGGGACTCATGAGGCTGCGGTTTAGGGGCTTTGAGGCTCAGCTCGGTCCAGCGTTGTATCCTTGGTAAAGACACTTTACAAGAAATTTTCCTCTTTCCTCTTTGCACCTAGGTGATGACAGTTATATGACCATAGACTGCAAAAGATCTTGTGAGGATATTGCTGTTTTAGCGCCTGTAAAATGATAGCTTGCACTGTATGTTTCCAGAGAAGTTGGGATTGTTTCAGAATACCATCTTGTCTGCTGGGGTAATAATATAGATTATAAAGCGCGTAGAACTTGCAGAAAAGGGGAAAATATGATTTATAACTGTCATTGCCTTGCATTTTTGTATATTATTATAGCCTTATATTTTGACTAATCGTAAGATTTGCATGTCGTCTAATCTGTGTTTTAAAAGCTTTTTATACAGCGGCGAATTCCTTTGATATTTTTGGAATATCCAAAAATTCCTGACCTGAATATTTGATTTTGCAGTAAAGTAGGCATAGAGCCAGCGACACATTTAAAACGCAAATTTTTTTGTTGGTTCGAGAATACAAGTACTGACAGTGCGTGCAGCGCTGTGGAAAAACATGTGAGGCAGTGTGGTGGGATCATGCTCTCGTCAATTTTTGGGCATGTAGAGTTATTGATATCATCCTAAAGCGTGTTCACTTGCCTTTATTTCGATGAAAAAAAAATTCAATTTATCTTGAATGTAAGTCGAGATATTTGCGAATGAAGGACGTGTGGTTACCTGTTTTCAAAGAGAAAATGGCCGCCAAAGATTAGTTATTTCCTTAGCTTAAGAGTCTGTGGTAACTGAACATTTACATTTTTGTGTGCCTTTTAATCAACGTTTTTCAGAAAAATCCACACAGAAATGAGTTTTTTAATGGGCATGAAATGTGTTGAGCCAAAAAACAAAAATTTGATAAAAATTCACAAACCTGCGGAAAAATGCAAGTTTCTTCACTTTGATTATTTTGACGAGAACGTGATTCCACCACACTGCCTCACATATTGTGAATGCAACTGCTAGTGTGAAATTGTCGTTGATGTTGAAATGCAGTGACCTCGGTAGTGTAAACCATTCTAAATTGTGTACATTCAAGCAAGGTCGTTTAAAAAAAAAACAAAAAACAAAAAGACGAAATCAGTAACAGGTTCGACTTTCGAAGGGCGAATATTATTCCTCAAGGCTAAAAGCATTTCAAACCCATGTGCAAATTGTTAGTGTATTTAGCCAAGAGATAACTAGGAAATGGAGCACAAACGTGGGCACTTGAAAGTAAACAGACAACGGTGAATGTGCTGTATTTTGTGAAGGGACTGACCCCAGCCTTTTGACATTGAGGGCATTCATTAGATTTTGGTATGCACATACCGGCTTGTTGTGGAACATGTTCGTCTTGTAATCTTCAGCAGTTTACACATGTCATGTCTGTAGATCAAAACGTGTTACACTTTCAAACTTTCGGCTCTTTCTCTTGCACCACGCCCTATGTGAGTGCATTTGTTCCCTTTTTTTCTCTATGTAGAAATCTCAAAGGTCCTTTTTTGTTGCTGCTATCAGATAAATATAAGAAAAGGCACATGCAATGAACTTCACAGACCAAACACATTCGTCTTTTCGGCACCAAGGCAGCACAACGTGCATTGGTTAATTTGGGTAGTCTTTTCTACGTAGTTAAATCCCACAAAATGGGAAAAATGGAAGAGGGACTTACTTTCAGGAAAATCAGAACCTTTAGCTTACCAGTCTTCACCGCCATTTTTGTTTTGGTTCTTTCTAATGGTGTAGTAACAAGAGCGGCTGTGGAACTGCTAAAGAACCCCGGGTTCGAGAATGGAGTTACGTCCTGGGCCCATGACGGGTTTAGCATGGTCACCACAACGGAGCAGGTTCATCAAGGGCGTGTCGCCGTCAAGTGTACCGGCAGGTCAGTTATCTACTAATGGCGCTGTTATTTTTTATGACTTGGTTTCAGATATGGAGTGTAAAAGAAAGACACTGGAATAATGTTGAATTACTAGATTACGCTAACCTGATTGGCATCTTGGATGAATTATCTAAACTACCATTCATTTAATTTCCATAAACAATGTAAACTCTCTAATTGTGTAATGCATCCTTAAACTCACCACTTTCTCATCACTTTCTCCCTTCTGGCCTGTACATTCTTTTTCAGAACTCAATCTTGGATGGGTCCTAAACAGAGCATTCAGATTTCCCGAGGCAAACATTACGTGTTCACGTCTTACATAAGGCTCACCAATGACCTTCCAGGGAAAATGTTCCAGAAAGCCGTAGTGAAAATCAGCTTTACGTTAAAAGACGGTATGTTTTGGCTTATGGTATTCTTGTATTCTTATTGAATGTGTTTTTCAAATATTCAAACCTTACACCGAAAATGCTTGATAATTTTTTGAAAATTGAAATACATCCCGATAGATAAGTCTACATGTATATGACTATTATTCTTTGCTCTAAGAAAAAACAATTATATCGTTGTTTATTTGTCAGTGTGCATTTACGATCAATTTAACATAAAGTAACGACAAACAATCCATTTGGCCTAACCCTTTCTCACTAAGAGCATAGTGGTAGTAAACAATGGTTGTTTGGACTTACAAAGACATGCATGAACTTGTTCCTAGTGATTTTTGAAATAGCTCTTTTTGAGTCCAGATCTAACTTTAAATTCTATTGAGAGTCGTGTATTTTAACTTAATCTAAACGCATTCATATTACTACTATTAGGCAGACATCATAACAATGCTTTGAATATCGATATCTTCAAGGTTCCAAGTATTATTTCCCTGTTTGCTCCCGACCTTACCTGACCAAGGCTGACGGGTGGACCATGCTGGGTGGTGACTTCATACCTCCAAACCTTGGTACGAACTCCTTTTTCCCACCTCGCACGTACATAGCCTACACAAACATACACGCTCATAATTATCCACAAAAGTGCAAAGACATACATACACATTAAAGAAACGACAAAAAACAAAACAACAACAACACACACACACATACACACAAGCACACAAACACAGGCGAAGCCAATATGCATAAAACAGGGGGGCTGGTGGGGGTTGCAACTGAAGAAAGGTAATTGAGACTGTTCCATGCTGTTACCTTTGATCTGGATACCGTTTCCCCACAAAAGCCGATGGTTCTTTATTCTTAAAGAAAAAAATAGGTGGGAGGGGAAGAGGGTGTCTCTCAGTATCGTCCTTTGAGAACCATTTTTCTGATTGGACTTTGAGTCTATTGTTTCTGTTTTGAGTTACCTGCCTTTTACCCTTATAAAAATGTCTTTGAAAATAGATAAAAAGGATTTGTTACCTCTATTTTACCTTCAGATGGTGGTTTCGTTATACGAGTACTTACCGCTTGTTCATGATTTACGAACATATCTTAAGGTACAATAACAATCTCTGTACAGAATGGACTCAAGCATCCTTGTACTTGGATACTCTTCTACCGGGAATTGACTTCTTCTTCGACGACACCTCTCTCACTGAACTGCCCTCTAACCCGAACTGGGAGCGGGAAGCAAATCAAAGAATAGAGAATCTGAGGAAAAGCAAATTGCACGTGAAGTGAGTTTGGCAGTTTTGAATATAGTTCAATATGCTCCTCTATAGCTATTACAAACTTTTTTTGGTTTCTTTTATTTGATAATTGAACAAAAATGCCTTCGACATCCCTGATTTAGTTAATGACGATATAGATATCGTTAGTGTTTCTTGCTCCATCTGCGTTTTCACGAGGAGCTTTTGTTTCTGTTCATGGTATGCATTTGATATTATGTTCAGCTGCTGTGTGTGGACTGTTCGGTTTGTGTGGAAACGAGAGAGAGATTGATTAATGAACACAAGGAGAGGTTGATGTGTGTGTGTGTGTGTGTGTGTGTGTGTGTGTGTGTGTGAGTGTGTGTACGTATGTATGTATCTGTGTGTGTGTGTGTGTGTGTGTGTGTGTGTGTGTGTGTGTATGTGTGCATATGTGGTTCTTTTTTAGGTGGGGTTGTGGGGGGGGGGGGTCGCATGAGGCTCTCTGTTCGAGCCTAAACGAAGCGTATTAATTTTCTGATGTTGTACTAAAAGACAATGGTACTGTAGAATGAATATTCCGAAAACGACAGCTCCAAAGCCGATAACAATGAGCACTACTTCGACAGTTATGATGCTGACGAAAGAAGTCTACACAACTCCAGCGATGGCGACGACTAAGGCCACTATTTCATTTAGTTTTAGTAGAGGTTTTACGGCGCTTGCAACTGCATAATAAGGTCATGTGAGCGCCATAAGATTAGAGGTGTTACAAGAGAGTAACGAATATAAAAAAGAAAGGGAGATAAGGACGATAGATGTTTGATTGGATAGAAGAAGCAAACCACACCAGAGCACCCGCCAACCACCCACACTATTTCTTTAAGTCACAGAATAGTAACGCGACAATGATATTAATGACAACCCTTGATAATACTCATAATAATAATCTAATACTATGTAACAGTAATACTTTGTCAATATCTGACAATATCCACTGCATCTGCTGAAGAGAATATTTCTTGGGCGAAAAAGGAGAATAGGGATTAAGGTGACTTGTGGCATCTGTGACCAATGAGACCAATTCTGACAGAGAAGTGTCGCATTTACCATATTTTGAGCAGCTAAAAGCTTTATTTCCACTTGTGGCAATGCACAGCTTGAGGGCTTTTTTCTCGTCTTTCAGCATTTCTAATTCGTGAAGCCTCGTAAGCCTAACATGCTGTACGCTGTGACTGCTGCTCTCCTCAAGTGTAATCGTGTTTTCTTCTCTTTGTCATCAGTGTGAATCTCTCCCCTGGTTTTCGTCCCGAGGACGTGACAGTGGAGGTGAGCTCATTTTGATACTGCTCTTAGATTCACGGACATCCGTTTATCGTTTGCGTTTGTTAGTTTAAAAATGTAATGGAGCAGAGGGAAGAGAAGGAAGAGGGGGGGGGGAAGAAGAGCAGGAGGGTAAAAAACATGAGGAGGAGGAGGAGGAGGAGGAGGAAGAGCAGGAAGGGAAGGAGAAAGAGGAGGGCGAGGAAGAAAAGGTGTCGGTGGCCTTGTGGTTAGGCTACCGGACTCGTAATCGTGAGGTTGCGGGTTCGGGCGCAGGCCCGACGTTGCGTATTTATTTGAGAAAGGCACTTTACAAGAATTTTCCTCACTTCACCAAGGAGGGTACCCGGCCATAGACAGCGAAAGATCTGTTCAGTATGTTAGTGTTTTTGCTATTATAAAAAACAATTTGTGAGTAACTTAAATTGTTTTTTCACTTCACGTGATTGATTTTGTAAGGACCTTCAACAGGTTTTGCTGTAAGCTAAGAGCTATGATTAGTACCCTATTTCTTTTTCTGAAAATGGATTGATCCTGTTTTTCACTTGACCTCTTCCTTTATTATTATTGTTTATTATTAAATCAACAACAGCAGCAGAGAAAACTCCTGAAACTATTTCCCTTGATCAGATCAACCATCTGAAGCACTTGTTTGCCTGGGGCTCCGTGGTCCAACCAGATTTGTTCTTGGAGTCGGACTATGCTCAATATCAGCAAGTTTACTACCACATGTTCAACTGGGCCACGGTACAGGACTACAAGTGGCGATATAACAGGGGCAACAGGGTGAGTAGGCCTACATAAGTCTTTGTGCGGTTAGTTACTTGTTAGCTTATTTGTTTTTAAGTTGAAATATAAAGCCATCACCACAACTAACTACGTCAGTTATCATTGTTGGATAGTAAATATCTGGTAATGAAAAAAACCCAGACACGAAATGATAATGACAATGACAATGACAATGACAATCTTTATTCATCTCGCAGGGAGAAATTTGTCTTGGTCGTTAACAATGGCAGTAGACGTTACAAAGGTTAGACTTAAAGGTGCACTCACGCAAACGCACAACAAGACAGGACATTATGCCAAGTAAATACATGTCTCACGGGCTGGGACAACCCGCTCCGTAACACATTCATTCTCTCTCTCTCTCTCTCTCTCTCTCTCTCTCTCTCTCTCTCTCTCTCTCTGTTTCATTTGTAGCACTGTGTGTTCAGTAATCTCACTGCAGTTGGTACGAATGAATTTCTATATCTGTCTGTTCTTGCTTTTTTGGAAATGTATCGTTTACTGCGGGTCGATAGTTGAAATTCCGATGTCAGTGGGTGGCTATGGTCACTAAGCATTATTTCCGCCTTTTTTTAAAACGTTTGTCTTGTGCAGATATTCAAAGTTACTTAGGTCTCTACCAATTGTTCTTGACGCTTTTTTTTATCAACTTATTTAGTTTTATCATGTGCTGCCTTCCCAGATTGCTACCATAGCAAGTGATTCCAAAATCTATCAAAGTTTCTATTGTGGTGGTGTAGAAAATCTGAAGGATGGATGGATTCAGGTTGAAAGACTTTAGTTTCCTCAGAAAGTACAGCCTCTGATTTACTTTTTTAACGATATTGTTTACGTGGTTTTGCCATGTAAATTTGTTGTCTATTGTAAGGCCAAGATATTTGTATGAATCCGTGATTTCAATAGTTTCTTGTTCAATTACGAGTGGTGGGATTGTTGGTTTTTCTCTTCTAAAATCAAAAATCATTTCCTTTGTTTTTGAGAGGTTCACTTTTAGAAAATTTGAGTTGCACCATTTTAAAAAAACCTACATATTTCTTCGAAATACTCTTTTTCATCATGGTTTATTAATCCAATAATAGCGGAGTCATCTGCAAACTTAATTAAGCGTGTTGTTTTATATATACTTCTATGATCGTTGGTATATATAGTATACACAACTGGTGACAAAACACACCCCCGAGGACCGCTGGTGTTACGAAGAATTGTGTCAGATTTTGTGTTGTTTAGCTTCACATATTGTGGTCTACCTGTCAAAAATTCCAGGACCCATGCTGCGATATGATGACTAACTCTCAGACTCAGAAGTTTTTCAATGACAATATGCGGTTGAATTGTATTAAATGCTGAGGAAAAATCTACAAAAAGTACCCTCGTATACGTTTGAGATGTTTCAAGGTGTTTCAGTATAGAGTCACAAAAAACAAGTACAGCATCTTCTATGTTCCTCTCTTGTTTGTATGCAAACTGGAATGGATCTAGATTTCCATGAACACGGCCTAGAATATTAGAGAGGATAAATTTTTCAAGGCACTTGAAAGCAATGGATGTAAGAGCGACTGGTCTTAAGTAATTTAATTCATATATTTTAGGCTTTTTTGGTATTGGTATCACCTCCGATGTTTTCCATATTGTAGGAATGTAGTTTTTGTGTAGGGTCAGGTTAAAAATGAAGGTAAATATCGGGGCCAGTTGCTCACAACAAGTTCTTAACACTCTCCCTTTTACTCCGTCTGGACCACAGGCTTTGTTTATGTTTACACTTTGAAATAATGATAATTGACTGAGATATGCCCCTACCTATGGGGCTTGAAAAAAAGAACACTGTGTCTATTGTAATAATACATGTAAATAGCAAGGTCTCATTTATCTATACTTAAATCGGCATCTGACCCGAAAGCTTCAATTTCTCGAGTGTTTTTTACATTTGGTATCCTCTTATTTCCACCGTTTAATTTCCCTTTATTTCAGACTAACCCAGACTACAGGGTAGCTGTAGCAGCCACCGATGTCCTCAATCATCATGGGTAAATTACTTTAAAAGCTTATATACCGTATTGTACAGGTTTTAGTGCTTACGTCTATCCTTCTTATTACTTTGCTGGCTCGTTCTTCGATCCTTCAACCCATTTGAGATGAGAAAGTATTGTGCTCGGGGGTAGGACGAGAAAAGTTCAGACTTTGCCAACCCGACTCGCGCTCTCGTTTCTTTCTTACACGCAATCTGCAGATTAAATATATACCTCCAAGTACAGACAGCAGCGGTTCCAAACTAGAGTTGCAAGATTGATCTTTAAAAGTTCACACCACAATTTATTGATAAAGTTACATTAGCTGCCAGTTAAATATATAATTGATGACAAAATTGATCTTTTGTATCACAAGTGTATAAACAACAAAGCGTCATAAATATTATCTTAAAGTTTAAAAAAGTTGAAATCATACATGCAATGCACATACCATCAGGACAATTTAGACCTTCGGATGAGAATCTCACGATAGTGCCCACTGTAAAGTCTAACATGGTGGGTGATAGAACTTTTGTCTCTTATGCTCCTAAAACTTTTGCATTCTCTTCCCCAAAATGGGTATAATACGAGTAGCATCAGAGAAAGAGAAAGAGAAAGAGAGAGAGAGAGAGAGAGAGAGAGAGAGAGAGAGAGAGAGGGTATGTGTTTGAATATGTGTTTGAGTATGTGTGTGGGGGTGTGTGGGAGTATGTGTACGGGGGAAGGTGTTTGTGTGTATGTATGTGTGTGTAAGAGGACAAAATCTAAGATAAAAGGAGTTACGAAAAGGATTTCATTTAGTCTTTAGATTAAATCTAAAATTACTGAAACAAAAAGGCAGATCTTTGAGTGCTTCTTTAAAATTTTTGTTTTTACATCATTTTAATTACAAGTGTCTCTGTTTCAAATTTGTGTACAGAGAGAGAGAGGAAACTTCTTTAGAGGATGATAACGCTTGTCCTATTTATGCCTTTCCTATATGACATATTTCTAACTTACCGTTTCTTATTGTTATACATGTCTGTGCTAACAATTTCTACCATATGTTCCTTCACCAGGATCAAAGTGCGAGGTCACAGCATGTTCTGGGCTGTCCCATTTAACAATCCTGAGTGGGTCAAGGGATTGTCCGCTCCGGCATTGAAGACAACCGTGGATGATCGCATTGCTTACATGACGGCACAAACAAAGAACAAGTGAGGATTTTCTTGGGTTGGAATCTTTCCTTAGCTCGCTGTTGTCGAGAAGCAGTTTACAGACACCTTTCTCCAGATGAAAATGTCAAAAACTTTTATCATTTTAACACGAGTTTAGGAAAACCTCCCAGTGATGCTTTTTCCCGAATGGCAACATAAAAGATAATCGTTTATTCTGTCTTTGTTATAAGAACAAATGTTGTCTTGTTCTGCTAGTATTTCTCACTTGCCATAACAATCACATCCACAGATTGGCTCACTGGGACGTGAACAATGAGCTACTTCATGGCTATTTTTACGAGGAGAAATCGGGAAACCCTCGCTACACAGAGCACATGTTCCGGGAGATTCACAGAGCTGATCCAAAACCCACACTCTTCCTCAATGAGTACAATGTGGTGAAGAGCGGTGAAATGACACAGGTATATAAACGCCTTCAAAATGATCACTGGTATCAAAGAGAAGTTTACCTACTTACTTTACTTTATCTTAAATTGTATAACGTGAAGACGTTACCCTTGAAAAGTTCTATTTGGGATTTTTGGCCGTTTTGATTTACTAAGACCATCAGTTCAGACACCAAATGCTCGATCAAAATCGTAACATCATTCTGAACCGATATCAAGCTATTTAGAGAATTGCATGCAAAAAAAAAAAAAAAAGAAAGAAAAAAAGCTTGCCATGTTGTGAAACTCAAAATACTTCTACGTCAAATGTCTCAAAACTAGGTACTGAGCTGGTAGAGTCTTGTAATTCTAGGGTAGCAAAGTGCTGCGTCGAGGTAGAGACGCCGGCCTTTGACAAACTGGAAAGCCTCCTGGAGCCTGAGATTGCGAACTTCTCAGGTGTTAAAGAGACTGAAACTTAACCAAGCAAGGGAGTATATCGCCTCTGTTCATGAGCTTTCCTCTCCAAAGTGCATTTTTATTCCTTTTCTTCGAGAAATTCAATGTAGGAAAACTGCTATTCTTATCTCGTTTCGATCTAGCGTTTCCCTACGTATAAAACTGCTTCACTGGCCTGTCTGTAAACGCATTCACGTTGTACCTATGGAAAGTCAGAGAACCCAATACATGTAGTTATGTTTCCTTCTGTGACTTACTCAGTTGGCTTCGGAGAACCCTTAAAATAATAGTAATAGTAAACAGAGGGTCCCTCGACGAAAACTCGTCTTCTGTGCTTGTAGGTCTAGCCTAGACCCACTGTTCCTTTGTGTTTTACGTGTACAAGTAGGCCTATCTAGGGACATTGAGAGCCTGTAAATTCTGGCACACAGATGTACAGACTGCTTCTGTGGGGTCAGATTACTGTACTTGTTGCTGCAAATCACCCATATGACAACTAAAACTGTTGTGTATCAATTGTTTTAAAGAAAATAAAAAAACCTATCTGCAATAATCAAATTATGTGGAAAAACAGGGGGTGTGCTCCTTTGAAACCCCCAGGTTTTTTTTTTTACTTCAATGGGGCATAGCCATCCTGACACCCCCCGAACTGGTCCAAAACGTGGAAAATCACTACACTGTTTGGCTTAGCGTAATTCAAATAACAACCAGGTTGCCCAATGTCGCGAGAAATCACCTTGGAAGTTATCGTGGGAGGGATTTATAACAAGGGAAGGAAGGATAAATTTACTAGATCTATTATCATTATATCGTTCTTTAAAAAGAAGTAAAAAAAAAACCCGAATGCTGTGCTGCGGAAACCAACAACGGTTCTGTGAAAGTACTTATATAATACATACTGAAATATGTGGCATGTTTTAACTTCTCAATTATTGTATGCATGTTTTATGTTGACATGTAACTCACTTTCATTTACAGAGATAAGTACAAGATATATTTTTTCGCCCTTCCTACTTTCATTTCATCGATGTCCAACACTAACCATGCATGCATGAACATGATTTTAAGAGGAATGAAAAAAACAACAATCCAACTTTTTTTTCGGATTGTCTGCAAGAATTACTCAAATATTGCGTAGAGTACTTATTATTTTTAAAACATATCATAGGATCTCCAATTGTAATTACGGTTAGGAATAACATAATTTGAGACAAAAAACGTGTTTGACGGATATACGGTTAATGTTGTTCCGTCCTCAGAGCTATTTGACCCAGATCCAGAAATTCAAGGCGGCCAATGTCGGCCTTGGCGGGGTCGGAGTACAAAGTCATCTCAATGATTACGAGGAGCCCAGCCCCGATAGCATCAACGTAAGTAAGACTACCAGTACATAAGCAGGAATCTGATGTATTATTCAAAACAACTAGACCCATTGTAAATGTAACACCAAGGCGGTACTCATCCACGGAGTCTTCCTCGCGACTGAGACCCGTATCGAAATTCCGCTACCGTTATTTAGCCTTAGAACTCAACCCTATCGTCATCGCCTGTAGAGATACAGTACAGACACACATACTCACGCTTAGAAGAGGGCTCACATATAGATTCTCATTTTTTACTTTCAAATTCAAAAACATACATAAATGCAAACATACATACAAACACACACACACACACACACACACACACACACATACACACACACACACACACACACACACACACACACACACACACACACACACACGCACACACACACACACACACACACACACACACACACACACACACACTCACACTCACATACATTCACACTTGCGAATATGAGTATGCACAAGCGCACTCACATTAATTGCACATACACGCACATACACACCCACACGCACAAGCACACACACACACACTGCTTTAGCAGCGCATGAGCGTGCTAAATGCACACTGAGCTACGGCAGCAGATAGCCAAAATTAAAAGCAAAACATTGTTTAAACAAATCTAATTTTCAAGAACGACATGAAGGCAGACCCTTGTGAGTGCGTTCATGCAAAAGACAAAGTATCAAATGCCAAAAACCTAAATAGCAACTTCGGTTCAGAGAACAGAATTCTGGTTCTTCCTTTTGTTGTTTTATTCTCATCCGTTGTGTATTTGTCAATGTGGACGCCCCTTTTATTTGTTTTATTAGATCCAGCCATTGTTCTATTGCACAAATGTTAGATATTATCACGGTGTGTTCATTGTCGTTCGCTTATGTGTCTTCAGCAGGATTTTACCTTACTAACGTCTACATGCCCAGACATAAAAACAAAACTGGAACTCCGGTTCTGACTGCTTTTCATTACTTTCTTCTCCTCAGTACCGTCTTAATGTTGTAGCGAAAGGAGGTCTGCCTATTTTTGTAACCGAATTGAGTCTTGGTGTTCGCGATCCGCACACCAAAGCTGACTGGTACGTAGGCTAAGGAGAAAGATAAAACATTGTACTCTCCTAATGGCATGACACCTGCCTCTCTCGATCTCTTATTTGCCTGTCTCTTTTATTCTTTAATAAATGTATCTCTCTCTTTCTCTCTCCCTCTCCCTCTCTCACTCTCTCTCTCTCTCTCTCTCTCTCTGTCTGTCACTCTCTTTCACTCCCCTTCTCTCTCTCACACACACAGACACCTCACCTCACTCCCTCACTCTGTCCGATCTCTCTCTCTCTCTCTCTCTCTCCCTCTCCCTCTCCCTCTCCCCCCCTCTCTCTCTCTCCCTTTCTCTCTCTTTCTCTCCCCAATCTTTAACTTTTCTTTCTTTCTCCAAACAACACCCCACCCCCTTATTATTACATGCCTTGTTATCATATATTGCACCCTCTTTCCTTTCTTATTCATTACTCTGATTTACGTGCTTCGATTTCAAGGTATGTAAGGCAAATTGCCCTCTAGTCATTAAACTGTTCTTTATTGTTGTTCCTTTGATACGTTTATGCTGAGTATATATTATTATATGTATATACACATATGTATATAAACACGTAATTTATACACACACACACACACACACACACTCACACATAGACATACGCACACGCACACCCACACCCACACACAAAAAACATATATATATATTATATATAAATATATATATTATTATATATATAAATACAAAATATATAGACCTGTGTGAAATCTACCTCTTTTTATCTGTTGCTGGTTTTCTCCAGGCTAGAGCGAGTGCTCCGCTTGTACTTCTCCCACCCTGACGTGCACGGTGTCATCTTCTGGGGCTTCTGGAACACTGAGAATTTTAGGTCTCTTGTGCAGGGGTCCCATTTTACGGTATGGACTATCTATCTATCTATCTATCTATCTATCTATCTATCTATCTATCTATCTATCTATCTGTCTTTATGTCTGTCTGTTTGTCTGTCTGTCTGTCTATCTACCTATCTATTTATCCATTTGTGTGATAATTATGTCTACATTAATTATACTTGAATTTCACAGTCACACTCCCGATTCTTGTTTCGTATTATGTAATCTACAATATCATAAAGGTTTATACTGTCTGTCAGTTTGAATATACGATTTGCTTTGAGTAATTCAACAATCCTGAGTCTGTGTTCTCTATCATATCATCTTCATCATCAAACAACCGCTAATGTGCGTATTAGCTTCAGCGTACCTGTCTCACAAATGAGCCCTGAAGCCCCGGCCGTCTTTGTCAACAGCTCAACGAGTCCGGCAAACGGTTCCTGAAGCTGACCAAGGAGACATGGAGCACCCACGTGAACCGGTCCCTGGCCTCTGGAACTTCCTTTAACCTGCGCGCTTTCCAAGGAGACTACGAGGCTGTGGTCTGGTACAAGGGCAAGCCGATAAAGAGGACCACCTTCAGTCTGGGCAAAGCGGACAAAACAGTTTCTATTTCTGTTACTGGCAACGGCCGTAAGTTCTTTACGCTATCTTTTGTATATCTCTGCACATAATTTGGTTTTTGGTCAACTGTAAAAGTTGATGAGCTGGGTGGCTTTGTTTCATAGGATGTACATACTTCTACTTTCACCTGTAGATTTCGAAATAGCAGGGCATTTCAAGGTAGCATGTGCATACTTTTAATCTGATTCCAACGAAATTCTTATAACCTTCCATAAAATTATTGTTATATAATAAGCGAGACTTAATTTGATCTAGATCTAAAATAAACGTTTGTAAAGTACAATGCCATTTTCTGCTTGAAGTTGTACATGTATAACATAGTCTTTCTTCTGTTCATGCTGACCGTACACAGGTCCAGAGCCGAAACGATCCCCAAAACAATAGTAATTTGTTGAAGATAGAAGCTTTTAACAGTGTGTTTGTGAAGTGTTATATTTATTTTGGACTTTAGGAACTGAAGAAACATCATATGATTAATCCTTAGTTATAATTTATAATTCTACACATCCTTCTCTTTACACTTGATTTGACATGGTTATGCAATCGTTTTTGTCCATTATAAAAGATGGTCTTGGGGGAACGGAAGAGAGAAGTCTCAGGTGAAACGTTTACTTCACACACACTTAAACGCTATTTCTGAAGTGAAGTTTGAAATAAAAACATCTTTCGAGAAAAGTTTGTTTTCAATTAATTAATTATTAGGCACTGTTCACACGTCGATGTGGCAAGAGACTAATTTCGCTGTAGCAAACCAGAAAATGCAGGCTTTAGTAATAAAAAATAAATAAGATGATAGATGTTCTGTTCTTTGTTTCGTCATCATATGTCCCTTTTGAACTTGCATGGGTCATCATGTTGAGCCTTTAAAGATATTTTAAAGTTCAAAAACAGAAGGAGAATTTCTGAATCAATCTTTTAAATGCACTTCCATCTTAGATGCGATTCATTTACCCAAGAAGATAGACCCGTTCACCATGAAAGTCCAGATCAACCCACAGACCACACGGGCTAACCTGCGTACTCTGGGTCAGGCCAGCTCCACGTCACAGAACTCACACCTCACGTGCACCACGCGCAGGTCACCGACCTCTGCTGTCGGCGTCAGTAAAACTACTCAAGTCACGTGTCAGGGAGATGAGGTCCTCACCGGCTGTTCTAGTTGGCTCAAGGTTAGTAGGCGTAAATGAAAATTAAATGCGGCAGTATACCTGCAAGCAATTAAAAGAAATCTTCTTAGACATAGTGCACAGTCTCTGCCAGTATACTTGGGGGAACATGGAAGTAATTTATTTTCTAGGACCACTGCAAAGACCGCTAAAAGTGTTAGATAACTCTGCAGACCAAAAACTTACTGGCTGGCCAGTTTCTATTAGCGCCAGAATCTGTAATTATGGACGCTACATCTAACTAGATGTTGTACCTGCCTTTTAGGCCTGATTTGACCCACGATGATCCTCAGATAATGAGATTTCAGTCGTCGTACCTTATTGAAAATGTGTTCAGTGCATGAAGCATAGACCGATTTTGGAGCACTCAGTTGGGTTTTGTAATACAACAGGCACAGGCCATACCACCGGTATTTTTTATGTCATGCAACTGCAAGGATAACTCAGGTTCAAACATTATAAACATTCTCAAAGAGGCAAGGCCAGTAAAATTGTAATGTAGGACGTCATAGAGCTCGCTGGGAAAAATACAGACTAAGCATGGAAATATCCAGAACATGAAAATCAGTTCAAAAGACTCAACCTTGAATTTGCCAAAATGCAGATTTTCGCACAAGCTCAAATTTATCACATCAAAACATTCATTTAGGAGGCAATCATTCCAAGATCCTTGGCCATATATTTTATCGATACCCACTAATCTAATAAAAAATTAAAAATATATACCTTCACCGTCAAATGTCTTTGATAAGTTTAGTTGACCCCATAAATTGAATAGCTGCTATCTCAAACTCTTTCCATAGCACATCATAGATAGGCATCTCTGAGCAGCAACGTTGATTGGATAGATCTTTTTGGGCCCTAGAAATGATTTGCTCTCCCATAACACCCCCTACCCCTATTCGTTAAATCTTCCATTAAGGAAAATACACCAAACAAACAACATAATAGGCCGCCACAGCAGTACATGATTGTTGTCTTGCTTGTTTTTCGACAATATACACATAACTGCTCCTGAAACCCATATACCTTTGTCTCTAGAACAACGAATTTTACCGTGATGGGGAAGAAATCCTAATGTCCGGTGGAAAGCAGGCGTGTCGAGCAATGAACGGATACGGATCGTCTGCAGGTGAGTAGTTATTCATACCGGCGTCTGCGATGTAGCGGTTAGGTGTTTCACCGCCGCACGTGGAATACCCTAGTTCCATTCCCGTGTGTAGAGGATTTTCATCAAGCATGTTGGTCTTTCTGTCCTGGTGTTGTTGTATCCTTCTCAGCTCGAGTCGAAGCACATCTCCTGAATTATCTAAACTGTGTGGACGCGGGCGTAAAAACACCTCCATTTAAAATATCGTTTTTCGCATTTAGTCACTGTCTAAGTTCCGTAAACATTCACAAGAAATATACCTACTGACTCCCAAAAAACCCTTACCCGCGGGGAAGCCTATAACTCTCCACCAAAGTGCACAATTCACACAAACATTGGCAGGAAGCAAGATGAACCATCCAGAAGGTGAAATACGTAACAAAAACAACGGTACCTTGGAAGCAGCCATGGTTACTCCAAAGATAAAGTTCACTGTTGACCAACGTATTTTTATGGTTGAAAAACATATATCGAAATAAAGTACCCTTTGCAGATACGGAATCTCTTCTGTGAACAGTTTGAAATTAACACCAAAGGCTGACATCAAGCTATATGGCTCTGTTGAAAAAAAAAAAAGCAAGAGATAAAAAACTAGTGTCACCCACAAAGGGAGACCGATGCAAGGGCGTACTGATGATGGAGTCTGTGAGCGAAGAAGCTAAAATGTCAGTTCGTGGTCATTGTATTGAATTGACTATTGCTAGAGAATCTGTTCGGCACTTGTTGAAGTACGATCTGAAGTTCAAACCGTATAAGATGCACGTACTTCAAAGGCTCAGCGACGCCAATGCATCAGACAGAGTGACAATTTCATAGACGATTTCGTCAGGCGCCCCAGAGCGTGTATCACCTGAAACGGACGTCACATGGAGCATGTGCTGTAACTCTCTTCAAACTAGGAATTTTTATCTGTAAATTTGTCACGATAAATCTGAATTGTGACCAAGTACGTCTGTGAAGTCTTGTTTTTTCTATCTTTATTTTGACTGTTTTTATTTCATGGGTGTCTCCGTGGGTAACGTTTTTTTTGGTCACCTGGTAGTTGTACAATAATAGGGACATGTAAGCTATAGCCCTACATTTTCCTTTATAATCTTAAACGTATTATAAGTTTGCAATTATTTGCCTCGTCGTATATTGAATTAGGTTTATAAATTATTTTGTACGTCTATGATTTATCCACGCTAAATTTTGCTGTCTCTAAAAGTCTTTAAGTCTACAAGAGTACACGTGCAAGATGTTTATCCACACGTGGCAATTCATTCTTCACCTAGATCCATAACCTTTGTTGTGTTGTATCACGAAGTACAAGATGTTTATCCACACGTCTGGAGTAATTATCCATTTCTATTCAATTTTTCAGTCATTCTGTGTTTCGTTGTCTCTAAAAGTGCATGAAGTTTTTTGACACGCCTCACTACCATACCTATCAAGATACTTATCTACACATTTAGTGTCGTTCTTCTTTTCACTATCATACATGTCGTGTTGTGTTGTCTCTAGAGGCACAGTATGTTTATCCATACTTCTAGTGTTATTCCCCATGTCACTACCATACACTTATTTTGTTGTCTCTAGAAGTACAAGATCTTTATATCCACGTATGTTGTCTCTTGAGATACAAGATGTTTATCCGCACTTCTAGAATCACCAATCACGTCAACATTATTCCTGATATATTCATTCCCTACACGTAACGGCAGAAGATATTTTTCCACGTGTGTTGTCTCTTGAAGTGCAAGACGTTTATCCACACGTCTCACTACCATTCCCATGTGGTGTTTTTCCCCTAGGGGTTGAGGCCGTGGCTCGGTGCTGCAGTGTGCGGGGTCTGAGATGTGAGTACCGCACGGCAGGACCCTCTGGTACTGGGATGGACGACAAGGTGGAAGTGCCTTGTCAGGGGCAGGCATATGCTTTAGGTGAGTCAACTTGATCTAATTTTCTCACAGAATGTTTGTTTTGGCTACATTTTGGTTACATTTATAGATCAACATGTCTTACGTACACACCTGTCCAGTAAATTTTAAAATGTAACATTTCTATGAACGTTATGCTCGAACTAAGCATTTTAGAAAATGGAAATGCGCAGCGCAAATGCTATCTATCTATCTGTCTCTGTTTCGAGCCTTGAAAACTCTACATAAGGACTCGAATTCAAAAACACAAAGTCTTGCATCCGAACATGGGCCACCCACTTTGTAGCCCAGCGTGATACCAACTGAGTTAACGAGGCGTCCGGCTAAGGCAAACTATATTATGTTTGCCTTGATGTTGCATGACCAACAACGTGTTTTGTCTGTGTGTCCCCCAGGCTGCTCCACACTCGCCTACTCCCACAACTCTGATGGCTCTATATTCACCAACACCTCATGTAAGGGACAGAACGACTACCCAAGGAACGGTGAGTCAGACATTCTTACTTCTTTTTCTAGTCATATGTATTCCTCTCAAGTCTTGCACAGTTGCACGATAACTTTCTCTGCTTTCATTCTAAATTCACCGCCGGTCTATAGGGAACATACAGTGTTACAACCTGTAAGGCGCACATCTCTGTCATTCACACACTCCGTCTCTGCTGAAAGCCAAGCACCCATTTGCAACTGAGTGTCCCGGGGAAAGTAGATATTAAAGCTAATCAATTTCGCTTTGACTATCAAAATCTAATGTTCTAATCAAACAAATTGTCATGACTTCACACAACTTCATGTATGATCTGTCAGAACTACCTTTCATATCTTATGATACTTCAAACGGACAAATGCCTTTTCTGTTCTTTAATTGTACATGGACCCCCCCCCCCCAACCCCCGGAAAAATTCCCACCAGGTGTTTATTCCTACGCGGCGTGCTGCCAGAGTCCCAACCTCCAATGTCGCACAGTGACTTCCGGGACGAGTGGCAAGAAACAGTCGGATCAGGTTGGGGTCACGTGTCCTAAGGGTTACGTCATGACGGGATGTAACGTCTTTTCGCAGTATGCAAAAGCTGCAGGCGCCTTTATCAACAGTAAGTTCTGTCCCTTTCTATGTGTATTATTGTCACAAATACCTGTGCAAATAATACTACACACACACACACACACACACACACACACACACACACACACACACACACACACACACACACACACACACACCCACACCTACAATCGCATCTGTACACACACACACACACACACACACACACACACACCGCGCGCGCACACACACACATGCATGCATTGCTCATGAACACACAACACATACACACACGCACGCATATGGTCACACGTATACTCCCGAGAGGACAATAGGAATAGCGTTTATTCAGGGTGTGACACCGCAGGCACTTGTATAAATGTTAGACTATCTGATATAGCGTTTGCCAAGATGCCTCTTGCTCCCAGGCCGCCATGACGCGGTGATGAACAAGCGTGGTCGACTTCGTACAAGTTTGAAGTTCGCTACCTATTGGATTCGAAACCCTTGTTCTCATCCTTCTTAAAATGTTTCATGTTTGCTCGGTGTCCTGAGAGACCAAGTGCTCCACCTTGCAGATGATCGATACTAAATGTGGCCAACGCCCGTTCCTCAAAAAACCTCCAAAAACAAAAAACAAAACGACAACCTAAATACCCCCTCACAACCCCCCAACCCCCCGCCCCCCCAAAAAAACAACAGCAAAAAATCAACAACAACAACAACAACAACCGCCAAACAGTGGAAACCAAAACAGGCAAGCTACAGTCCCAGTAAACCAAGTCGTCGATACTTGACATAAATCCTTGCTGACAGTCACACCCTCTCTCTACAGCCAACGCTGCGGGCACAGATACATGTGTTGCTGTGAATGGAGCCGAGAAGTTTGGACCCGAGACGGGGGTCCAGGCGCAGGCCACCTGCTGTCGGACCTAGACTGAGAAGTACCGCTCTGGGCTGTTACTGAGGACTGCTGGAAACGCTAATGCTAGGAATCCTATTTTCATGTCTTACTGTTACTGTTTACAGATACCTCTGTTTGCTCGTTTCTAGGCCTGTAGATAATGCATTCGATTTAGATTATAAAATATTCATGCAGAGTAATTGTCTTAAAGTTGAAATGATTGAATTTTGTACCCAGAGGCACTATTTTCGACTAGTTGCAATGTCTGTTACACTGTATATTTTGTATTTGCAATACAGAGTTAATCTATTTTTTATTTCAAAGCAAAACGGCGTCAATGTTTGTATCCATCTATAGAGGATATAAACGATAAATAAATAAATAGAAAAACAAGCACATAACGAATTCAAACAAATATAAATATGTGAACACATTCACAAGTGACCCAATAATAATGAATGTACAATGCTTTTTTGCTCTCATTATCTGCCTCTATTTCCACTTCATTCTCTTTTCCACTCTTGTGTATTAAAATAGTTCAGGCGAACTAAAAGTAAAGAAGTGTGTTATTTCAGGATTGTAGAAGTTAGTCTTGATAAGTTTAGAGCTTCATTCCGTGAATCTGGAAGTATATCAAAATATCCAAGAGCTCAATTACCATTTTACTGACGTCTCCCTTAAAAGGATCTCCGTGGAACATTTGGCAAGAAGTGTAATAATGCATTCTAGTGTATTTAGTACCAGAGAGCAACTTACTATACTAAAGATATCAATAAATGTTGATATTCGTGACCTGGCTAAAACTCGCTGTGTACCTTTGCGCATTGCAATGGGTTGTGATGTTACTGAGCACAACAAAAATATATTGCCACCGAGTTTGAAAACGTCTTTTAAGGCAATCCAAAATCGCTAGTCCAAATTGAAATAAAAGCAAGGTCTTGTAAAGAAAAAAAGAGGACAATTTGTTTACCTAGAAAGTCTCCAAATTTTCAGTCGCTGTGATTAGGTGGCTACGAGTCTGACCAAAACATGAAAGTTTAGGTTTTGAAACCGATTTCTATTATTTTGTACGTCCTCACAAAAAATGAGTAACCGGTAAACTGAGGGAGATTTATGAGCACTTTTTTCGCCCCCACCCCCCCCCCCCCCCCCAATCCATCAGGCATATAAGTTTTATGCATATTAAGACCTAAGATTCATCAAGATCGCAAACAGAAAGCTCAAGAGGTTTTACCACACAGTCCGATCCCAGAGAAACTCTGTCAGTCTTTAGTACATTCTGAGAATAATGTGAAAAAATGAACGCGCTTTTCAGACAGATTAGAAGGGTCCACCAATATTAGCATTCATTAAAATCACGTAGACAGCCAACCTGTTGCTGAATTCTGCATTGAATGATTATGTTTCGTAATTTCCTACACGTAGACAAACTATTTAGTTATTTGTCTATTCTGCCTTTTTCTTTGTTCTCTTTGTTCTGACACAACCTACAGTCCAGGCCAACTACGATTCTGATATCAATTTTCAAAAAAAGCAGTTAACAAACAAACAAAATCCAAACCAACCAACCTAAACAAAACAAAACAAAAAGCAACAAACAAACAAAGAACACTTCAATGATTCTCCTCTCTTAGTTTGTTTGTTTGTTTGTTTGTTTAGTATAGGGTTTTACGGCGCTCACAACTGCATAAGGTCATATGAGCGCGCGGGACACACCTAATACTTTTTCGTTGGTAGGAAATTCTCAATCACGCACACACACACACACACACACACGCACACACACACATGCATGCATTGCTCATGAACACACAACACATACACACACGCACGCATATGGTCACACGTATACTCCCGAGAGGACAATAGGAATAGCGTTTATTCAGGGTGTGACACCGCAGGCACTTGTATAAATGTTAGACTATCTGATATAGCGTTTGCCAAGATGCCTCTTGCTCCCAGGCCGCCATGACGCGGTGATGAACAAGCGTGGTCGACTTCGTACAAGTTTGAAGTTCGCTACCTATTGGATTCGAAACCCTTGTTCTCATCCTTCTTAAAATGTTTCATGTTTGCTCGGTGTCCTGAGAGACCAAGTGCTCCACCTTGCAGATGATCGATACTAAATGTGGCCAACGCCCGTTCCTCAAAAAACCTCCAAAAACAAAAAACAAAACGACAACCTAAATACCCCCTCA
This sequence comes from Aplysia californica, assembly GCF_000002075.1. Classification (NCBI taxonomy): domain Eukaryota; kingdom Metazoa; phylum Mollusca; class Gastropoda; order Aplysiida; family Aplysiidae; genus Aplysia; species Aplysia californica. The sequence goes on along the minus strand of NW_004797539.1, from coordinate 174,308 downwards.
CAACCCCCCAACCCCCCGCCCCCCCAAAAAAACAACAGCAAAAAATCAACAACAACAACAACAACAACCGCCAAACAGTGGAAACCAAAACAGGCAAGCTACAGTCCCAGTAAACCAAGTCGTCGATACTTGACATAAATCCTTGCTGACAGTCACACCCTCTCTCTACAGCCAACGCTGCGGGCACAGATACATGTGTTGCTGTGAATGGAGCCGAGAAGTTTGGACCCGAGACGGGGGTCCAGGCGCAGGCCACCTGCTGTCGGACCTAGACTGAGAAGTACCGCTCTGGGCTGTTACTGAGGACTGCTGGAAACGCTAATGCTAGGAATCCTATTTTCATGTCTTACTGTTACTGTTTACAGATACCTCTGTTTGCTCGTTTCTAGGCCTGTAGATAATGCATTCGATTTAGATTATAAAATATTCATGCAGAGTAATTGTCTTAAAGTTGAAATGATTGAATTTTGTACCCAGAGGCACTATTTTCGACTAGTTGCAATGTCTGTTACACTGTATATTTTGTATTTGCAATACAGAGTTAATCTATTTTTTATTTCAAAGCAAAACGGCGTCAATGTTTGTATCCATCTATAGAGGATATAAACGATAAATAAATAAATAGAAAAACAAGCACATAACGAATTCAAACAAATATAAATATGTGAACACATTCACAAGTGACCCAATAATAATGAATGTACAATGCTTTTTTGCTCTCATTATCTGCCTCTATTTCCACTTCATTCTCTTTTCCACTCTTGTGTATTAAAATAGTTCAGGCGAACTAAAAGTAAAGAAGTGTGTTATTTCAGGATTGTAGAAGTTAGTCTTGATAAGTTTAGAGCTTCATTCCGTGAATCTGGAAGTATATCAAAATATCCAAGAGCTCAATTACCATTTTACTGACGTCTCCCTTAAAAGGATCTCCGTGGAACATTTGGCAAGAAGTGTAATAATGCATTCTAGTGTATTTAGTACCAGAGAGCAACTTACTATACTAAAGATATCAATAAATGTTGATATTCGTGACCTGGCTAAAACTCGCTGTGTACCTTTGCGCATTGCAATGGGTTGTGATGTTACTGAGCACAACAAAAATATATTGCCACCGAGTTTGAAAACGTCTTTTAAGGCAATCCAAAATCGCTAGTCCAAATTGAAATAAAAGCAAGGTCTTGTAAAGAAAAAAAGAGGACAATTTGTTTACCTAGAAAGTCTCCAAATTTTCAGTCGCTGTGATTAGGTGGCTACGAGTCTGACCAAAACATGAAAGTTTAGGTTTTGAAACCGATTTCTATTATTTTGTACGTCCTCACAAAAAATGAGTAACCGGTAAACTGAGGGAGATTTATGAGCACTTTTTTCGCCCCCACCCCCCCCCCCCCCCCCAATCCATCAGGCATATAAGTTTTATGCATATTAAGACCTAAGATTCATCAAGATCGCAAACAGAAAGCTCAAGAGGTTTTACCACACAGTCCGATCCCAGAGAAACTCTGTCAGTCTTTAGTACATTCTGAGAATAATGTGAAAAAATGAACGCGCTTTTCAGACAGATTAGAAGGGTCCACCAATATTAGCATTCATTAAAATCACGTAGACAGCCAACCTGTTGCTGAATTCTGCATTGAATGATTATGTTTCGTAATTTCCTACACGTAGACAAACTATTTAGTTATTTGTCTATTCTGCCTTTTTCTTTGTTCTCTTTGTTCTGACACAACCTACAGTCCAGGCCAACTACGATTCTGATATCAATTTTCAAAAAAAGCAGTTAACAAACAAACAAAATCCAAACCAACCAACCTAAACAAAACAAAACAAAAAGCAACAAACAAACAAAGAACACTTCAATGATTCTCCTCTCTTAGTTTGTTTGTTTGTTTGTTTGTTTAGTATAGGGTTTTACGGCGCTCACAACTGCATAAGGTCATATGAGCGCGCGGGACACACCTAATACTTTTTCGTTGGTAGGAAATTTTGAATTTTGCCCGGGTGGCGGCCGAAGCCTACTCTTATCGATTTTAGACCACCAAGGGATCTTTAACGTGCGCAACTTGCACACGGGCCCTCCGAGATTTTTCGCCCTTGTCCGAGAAGGCTAGGTGTAGATCTTTCCTACCAGAAGATCAGGGGTGTGGCAGAAAGACAGCAGTTAGGAGGAGCCAGGGAGTAGCAGTAGAAAGGCTGCAGAAAGAGTCAGGAGCCCAGAGGAGGGGGCAAAGGGGGTGAGGGGGTGGGGGCAGAAAGTGGAAATGAAAACAGACAACAGAACATTGTTAGAGATCAGGAAAGGATGTGAAAGGAGACAATTTTAGAGAATAAAATTTTTTGGTCGCTACCCGGAATCGAACCCGGGACCTTTGAATGAGAGGCCAACACCTTAACCTCTAGGCCACGAGAGCCCCCCTCTTAGTTTAAGCGTTAATAACCGACTGTCAACTGCACGCTCTCGTCCCCAGATGGAACACAAAAACAAACTCGAAGCAATGAATGATTGTTCAGAACACAAATGTAGGTTTCAGACCGTTTGTTTAAAAAAAGGAAGTGCATATTTGCAACGCCGCGTTGCGATTAGCGCAAGTGCTAATTAAAACGCCGTGTCGACCTGTGTAAAATTATAAAGCTGAATCTAAGCTTCCTTGTCGGAAGTTCTGATGGCCGAATGGACAGCGCGTTTGCGCTTGAAGCCAAACCTTTATTTTATGAACGTGGGTTCGAACCCCGGTCCTGGAAGTTGTTTTTTTTGTCCTCTTCTCGACTGACCAACAAATTTTCCCATAATTATAACTTGTTGCTTTGTAGTTTTCTAATGTAGTCATGAAGTATGCACATTCTGGTTTTGTACCCGAGAGGACCTCTCTGTACAAAGTAGACCTTGGTGTAGCCTACTTTTCCTTTTACCAATTTAGGGATTTTAGGTCTGGTTAAAGTTCAATAGTGTCTTTCTTGGTCCGTGAGTCTAATTTTATTTTTTTAAAGAAAAAAACAACCCCGTCCGGGACCGGGATTCGATGCCACGCTTGGAAGCACTGAACATTAGACTTAGAGAACGTAGACAGCTTGTGACGTTCTCTAGGGCTAACTTAAAGATAACATTTTTAGGTAGCCTCGATCTATTGTACCACGACACTGTGGACAGAAAATACTGCTTATACCGAGTAGCACCGTCTTGTTATTGTTATCCAAGCGTCTTCGACCTACTTGCTCAAACTCAAACTCAAATGATTAAGAGACTAGACTACTATGTCCAGTCTGCTTTTGTGGAAACAATGTCAGAAACAATTGTTAGATCTAATCTAGATCTAGATCTACCCAATATAGATCGGAATAAGACAACTTCAAAAAAAAGGTGTCAAATCCTCGGAGGTTTATCAAGAAACTGAGAAAGCTTCCACAATTCAGGCAGAACTACAATATTATTATAATGTAGAAACTATGGCTACTAGATCTAGATCTAGTACTGGCGTTTCAAATAGCATGAGAGCTATTCAGAACGCGGCGTTTCAAATAGCGCCTGCCTTTTAAAAAAGTAGTACTTTCTTCCAGGGGCGAAGGCTGAATTATTTCACTGGGTAATCAAAGCTAGATTAAGATGCAGATTAGGCCCCACATGAAAAGTTTTTCCACAATGGGAATATAATAAACAAAACTTCTTTTTAGAGGTGGCATCGCTGAATTGTGAATGATAACACATCTTGAATTAAGGTTGTTTGTGGAGCCGCCCAAAAATCGAGAAAATATCTCATAAATTAATTTTTATTCCCACTTTGAGCAAACCATAATCATACATTTTAAACGTGCAGTGGGAATAATAATCTAAAGTTTAAAAAAAATTGTAAATGCAACTTAAAATTAAAACGTAAATACACAAACAGAAGTCAAAGAAGCATAGGTGACAATGCTAGAAATGTATTATTTATTTGTTTTCAAATCTGGCTGTTTTTTTCTAGCTTCTCTCGGCTAGGCGTCGATATAATCATGCCATGACCTGATTATATGGTAGTAAAAAGTTGAGGGAAAAAACCAAGGACTTACAGATTATCAGCAGTTAGTCCACCCCCCTCCCCCACCTTATCTCCTTTTTGAGATAGAATCTACGAGTTTAATTGTTAGCTTACATAATCAGTGCTTGTGACTGCTAATGAGAGTGCTTTGAAAGGGGTGAACAAGGTATTTGTGCGGAAATGAAACAGTTTCGAATGTTGTGCGCACTGCCCACTGGTGATTTCCGGAAGGTCTATTGCTATCTAAATTTAGGAGGTCGATTTCTGTCACGATCTACGGGTAAATTTGACTGCGACGATGTTCACAAATTAAGGAAGGGAAGCAGTGATTATTATTGATTATGTAGAAAGCCCCTGCTTTCTACTTTAAACTCTATTCTAGGTACGAACGAGTTTGTCTTTGTCTTTTTCTATTGGAGGTCTTTATCTCTCTGAAGGAACTGTGGGTATTTATTTTGGGTCTCGTTTTTGCTTTCGTTTTCCTTTATGATTTTTCTAAGGCGAGATAGAGGCACCACCAGGTATAGGATGGACCACTTCAACTGTCAGATCTTGTTGACCCCCCACCCGCCCCCTTTTTGTTAAAAGGCACCAAAAAAAGTGCATACATTTGAATGTTACCTTTCTCAAGGACGATAATTTTGCTTTTCTTTGAAGTTGTAACTTCTTACATACTTTGTCTTATGCCGCAAATAGAATGTGAATAAAAAGGACACGCGATGCAGTTATAGGAAACATGACTCTAAACAGGAATGCTAGGACTGTCACCTTATATTTTGATGTTTGATTTATGTGGGTTTGAATGTAAGATAAAAGTTGTACACTTTTTGCGGTACTCACATACACACACACACACACACACACACACACACACACACACACACACACACACATACACACACAACACACACACATACTCACGAGCACACTGCCATACATACATACACACATACAATAAGCGTGTACCCAAGAACATTCACCTCAAAAAGCATACATGATAACTTATAACACTCACATACATGCAATGATACACTCATAAGACCACTCACACAACAATGCACTTGCATGAACACTTACACAACATAAACATGCGCGCAGATTTTGCTCACACGCACACACACAGAACGTGAGAGAGAACGAGAGAGAGAGAGAGACTGAGAGACTGCGAAAGATAGATAGATATATAGATATATAGATATATAGATATATAGATAGATAGATAGATAGATAGAGAGAGAGAGAGAGAGAGAGAGAGAGAGAGAGAGAGAGAGAGAGAGAGAGGGAGAGAGAGAAAGAGAGAGAAGTTCGGTTACATATATTTGGATATGATTGTGGACACACAGAAACCACCCTTTTCAGTGTCCTTTCCCCGCAACGCAGTGTGAACATCTACAGGACACTTACGACACATTTGTAAAACTAAACAAGTACTTTTGTAAGTAATAAAACTTTCCTTGCTCGTTCTCTTTGGGATTGTAGATTTTACACTTAAATTAAGTGGAAATATATGGATGGGCAGTGTGCTTCGGCGTGCGGTGTTGGAAAAGAGATGATAAATATACGGTTACAGATTACAAAGCGCATAGAGCTTGCTGTTGAGCGTGAACTTTCCCTTAACACAATGATATATGATTTATCATTATTATTGCCCTGCATTTTTGTACATTGTATAGTCTTATATTTTGACCGACCTTTAAATTTTCATGTCGTCTTATCTGCATTTTAAATGGTTTTTACACAGCGGTGAATTCTTTTGAAATTTTAGGAATAATCGTAAGATTCCTAACCCGAATATTTGATTTGACAGTAATGTAGGCATAGAGCCATCGAAACTTATAAAACACATACTTTTTTGTTGGTTCGAAAATACTGATAATACATGCAGCGCGGTGAAAATTATTGTGAACGCTAGTGTGAAAGTGTCGTTGTTGTTGAAACGCAGTGACCTCGGTAGTGTAAACCATTCTAAATTATGTACATTCAAGCAAGGTCTTAAAAAAAAATTAACGAAGAGACGAAATCAGTAACAAGTTCGACTTTCGAAGGACAAACATTATTCCTCAAGGTCAATAGCATTTCAAACATATGTGCAAGTTGCTAGAGCATTTAGTTAAGAGATAACTAAGAAATAGGGTGCAAACGTGGACACATGAAAGTGAACAAACAACGATGAATGTGCTGTATTTTTTAATGGATTGACCCCAGCCTTTTGACATTGAGGACATTCTACCGATATCAATATGCACATACCGGCTTGCTGTGGAACATGTTCGTCTTGTAATCTTCAGCAAGTCACACATGTCTGTAGCTCCAGTCGTGTTACACTTTCAAACTTTCGCTTTTTCTATTGTACCACGCCCTATGTGAGAGCATTTGTTCGTTTTGTTCCTGTTTTTCTTTAGCGGCTTTTTTCAATGGTGTGTTTGCAAAGCAATGTAGAAATCTCGAAGGTACTGTTTTGTTGCTGCGATTAGATAAATATAAGGAAAGGTATATGTAATGAACTCCACACACCAAACACATTCGTCTTTGGGGCACCAACGCAGCACAGTCTGGTCGCCTCTTCTTCACAACATGGGAACAACGAAAGAGGGACTATTGTACAGGAACATTCGAATCTTGAACGTACCAGTCTTTGTTGCCATTTTTGTTCTGGTTATTTCTAATGGCGTAGTAACGAGAGCGGCTGTGGAACTGCTGAAGAACCCCGGGTTCGAGAATGGAGTTACGTCCTGGTCCCATAACGGGTTTAGCATGGTCACCACAACGGATCAAGTGCATGAAGGGCGTGTAGCCGTCAAGTGTACCGGCAGGTCAGTCTTTAATATCAACTGTTGCTTGTTTTTTCTGTTATTCTTTCATATATGATTTTGGTTTAGATCCATTTGCTATAGAGTGTAAAAGAGCGATAATGTTATAATGTTTAACTACTTGGTTATGCTACCTTGATTGACATCTTGGATGAATTCATTTAACTTCCATATATATATATTCCGAACTCTCTGATTCTGTACTGTACTATTTTCCCACCCTTTCTCCCTCTTCCCATTTACATTCGTTCACAGGACTCAATCTTGGATGGGTCCTGCACAGGACATTCAGATCTCCCGAGGCAAACATTACGTGTTCAAGTCTTACATAAGGCTCATCAATGACCTTCCTGGGAGAATGTTCCAGAAAGCCGTCATGAAAATCAGCTTTACTTTGAAAGACGGTGTGTGTTTCCTGTCACCTGTTTGAATATGTTTTTCAAAAATTCTGACCTTTCACCGAAAATGAGACTTCACAATAATTAATTGAAATGTATCCAAATATGTAAGTATAGGTCTATTCTTTTTTGCTCTGAGAAAGTGCTACCACTGTATATTCTTCAGTGTGCAGAACGATCAATTAGCTCAAAGCAATGCAAGCATTCGGCATAAAGTCTTCCCACATAGAGCATTGTGGTAGTATGCAATCTTTGTTTGGACATTGTTCCTAGTCATCTTTTGAATTGCACGTTTTGTGTACAGACCAAATTTTAAGTTCTATGTATTGAAATCCTATCTAAACTCATTATTATCAGGCAGAAATCATGCTTCCTGATATTACTCTCTTCCAGGTTCCAAGAATTACTTCCCTGTTTGCTCCCGACCTTACCTGACCACAGCTGACGGGTGGACCATGCTGGGTGGTGACTTCATACCTCCCAACTTTGGTATGAAGACAACCTCCCCCTCCGCCCCCCCCCCCTTTGCAGCACACATATCAAACACAAACACACACACACACGAACACAAAGACATACATACACCTACACAAACACACACTCACATATCATACACGCACAAACAAAAAGAAATACATACACGAACACAGACACTCAAACACACACAAAACCCATACACACACAAAACGGATGTTTCATGCTGGTACCTTAAGTTTGGATATCAGTTTCCCTTCAAACGACTGTCGTTTGTTGCTCTTAAAAGAAGTAAAAGGGGCGTAGGTGGTCGCCAGGGATTAATAGTGGGGTTTCTATGTGTCGTGTTTTGTGAATGATTTTTTTTCTGATTGGTCTTTCTTAATGTTGCTTCAATTTTAGTTTAACAGCCCCTTAACCGTAATATGGAAATATATTTAGAAGCTTTATTTTACCTTTAGATAGTGGTTTGGTCATACGAGAACTTACTACGTGTCCATGATTTACGAACAGATCTCAAAAGTGCTCTAACAATCTCTGTACAGAATGGACTCAAGCATCTCTGTACTTGGAAGGTCTTCTTCCAGGAACTGATTACTACTTTGACGACGCCTCTCTCACTGAACTGCCCTCTAACCCGAACTGGGAGCGGGAAGCAAATGAAAGAATTGAGAATTTCAGGAAAAGCAATTTGCATGTAAAGTGAGTTTGGAAGTTTTGAACAGTCTACATGTTCCTTTATGGCTTATACTTATACCAACATTTTCTGTTGCTTTTATTTTTACGATTGAAAACATTGCTTTCGACATCCCCGATTTAGTTAATGAAGGCACAACTGTCGTCGCTGGGTGTCTCTTGTTCCCTCTCTGGTTTGAAGTCAAATTTTTTGTTTTTGATTCCGTAGCCCGTTTTTTAGTAGCATTTCTAATTTGAGAAACCTCATACGATTTGCTACCCTCTGTGATTGCTGCTCTCCTGGACATTATACTTAGGTGTAATCCTGTCTTTCCTCTTTGTTCTCAGCGTTAGTCTCTCCTCTGGTTTTCGGCCCGACGACGTGACGGTGGAGGTGAGCTCATTTTGTTAATACAATATACAAGACTTCTGCTGTATTCACGTAAATCCTCACATCGTTTGTGTTTGTTGGTTTTGATTGTAATGGAGCAGGAGGAAGAGCAGGAGGAGGAGGAACAAAAGAAAGAGCAGGAGGAGGAACACGAAGAACAAGAGAACGGGGGAGGGGGGAGGAAAAGCAGGAAGAGGAGGAGTAGGAGGAAGAGCAGGAGGGAAAGGAACAGACACTCTTGTGAGGAAGAGCAGGAAGGGGGGGGGGGCATAAGGACAATTGTAGGTGTTTTACGCCCACATCGACACAATTTAGATCAGTCAGAGGTCACACATCTTCAACCCTCCCTGTGAGGGCTAACCCGAGCTGAGAGCGATAAAACGTTCCAGCAGACGGACGGAGATACTGCCCTACACGAGAATCGAACTCATGACTACTGTCTGCGACGGCGAAACGCATAACCGAAACATCACAGACGCCAGTGTTTGCTTGTTTCTTTGTTCCTCGGTATTTTCACACGTTAATACAGCAACCTTACATAACAAAATACCTGATCTGTACAGATATATATATATATGTATATA